>NC_064289.1:29719491-29741489 GCF_019186545.1 Solanum stenotomum | reverse complement strand
AAATGTAGACTTTGTCCAATTGATAATGATTCTTTTCATATTAAGTGTGCCGCACATGGGTATAATTTGATAGTAAAAGATGGTATTTCTCAATTTGGAATTTCTTGTGAAAAAATTAGACTTGCTTGTAATTGGATTTTTAAAGCTAAAATAAAAGATAGAATTACAGAATTTAAAAATCGTTGTAAAGAATGTGGACTTGAATATAGAAAAATTCCAAAAGAAGTATGCACTAGATGGAATTCTTTATTTGAAATGCTTCAACTTGCTTATATTTATCAAGAGCCGGTATAATTAGTTTTTAGTGCTCATAATGCGGACCCGAATTTGAGAATTGGCTATGAAGATTGGGAAAATACAAAAGAACTTATTGAATTTTTAAGTGTTTTTTATAAAGCAACAAATGCTGCTTCTGGTCAATATTATCCAACTATTTCTTCTGTTTTAGTAAATATTTGTGATATTTCATCTGAATTTGCAAAATATAAAGGAAAAGATCGATTTGAAAATTCCCTTGCTTTTATGATTGAAAAATTCAAAAAATATTTTTTCCCTATTCCTCAAATCTATTTGACTGCTACTACTTTCAACCCAAATTACAAATTAAAAGGTGTTGAATGAATGGTTGAAAAGATTTATGCAAATTTAGAAATTAAAGATGACGAAATAGATGAAATATTTGGTGATAATAGTGATGATGGTATGGAAGCAAACGAAGAAGAACGACAAATACAAGTTCCAAAAAATGTTTCTTTTGAAATGATACAAAAGTTACGAAAAGATTTTAAAAAGAGTTTCAATTGTTAGTACAATAATTAATATTCAATACCTAGATTATGTACTCTTTGTCTCTTTCTAATAGTTGTATTGTACAATTTATTTATTTGAATAAATATACGGCTATTTGCCTTGATTTTCTTTTTAAATAGTCTCTTATATTTAATCCAAGTCACTTTAGAAATTTAATTTTCAACTATTTTAATATTAGTTTAAAGTTTAAACTTTAATATAAAATTGAATTTTAAGATTTAAACTTTAAAATCAATATAAACTTTAAACTTTAAACTATAAAGTCAAATTTAAACTTTAAAATTTAAAGTCAATTTTAAACTTTAAACTTTAAAGTTTAAACTTAAATTCAATTGAAACTTTAAAGTAACTTTAAAGTTTAAAGTTTTAAATTGAAATTTTTTAATAATATAATTTAATTAATTAATTAATAATATAATATTATATAATAATTAAAGTTAATAAAAAAAAAAATTACCGGTACAAAATGATCCGGTAAGAACCGGTTCCGGTCCGGTCCAAATCGGTTCCAATCCGGTAACTAAGGGACCGGACGGAACCTTTGGAAATTTCCGGTAAAATCGGTTCCGGTAAGACCCGATTCCGCTAACGAAATCAGGTAACGAGGACCGGTTCCGATACCGATTCCGATAAAATCGGTCCTGTTGATCCGGTCCTGTCCGTTTGCCAGCCTTAGTGGATATGCAGACTTGACCCCAGGCCTAGCCTGGCGGGATGATTCTCTTTGCCTCTTCTCTATTACTTTTCAAACGTTTTTATTTTTAGTTGCATTTGAGAACAACTGTGTATTTTGTTGGTGGAGTGAGGTATTTCCATACCTACCTCTTGTGGGCTAATTTGTGAATATTGACTTAATTCTGATTTTTTTTTGTGAATATTGGAGCTATATATATCTTGGTTGTTGAATTGTGGTTGTTGATAAATTGTGGCACATTATTTTGATATGAAAATGGTTTTGAACCAAGTTTTAAATTTTTGCCACCTCTTTTGTGTGTGGTTGTGGTTGTTCTTGTGTAAATTTGAGTGTCGATTGTGGTCAATACCGATGACTTGAATAGTGCTCTTAATTGAACAAAATGAATGTGTGACTACGATGAGGCAAACTAAGTTACATAGGCAATATGTGAACTTTTAGCATCTCATTGTGACTAACCGATTGTTGAATGAGTCTCTCGTGATGAACATTGCACGTTACCTAGAAAGTGTGGAGTCTTGTTTGATAATTTTATCAATGCCTTGAGTGGTGAGGTGCTTGATGACACCTAGAATTTTCCATTGGTCTGATTGATTGAGTGAAGCAAGCAATTGAAATGATCTTAAGCACGAATTTTGAAGAGTGAGCCAATTTGACAATATACCTCTTTGTGGCCAACCTTGTGAGATGTGTGAACCTTTCTTGGCACCTTTTGAGACTATCCTTTTCTTGGAAGAAACTTGAATAACTTTGACCTTTTTATCCCATCACCCATAACTTTCATGAAGTATTGGTTTGTTTGAATAGCCAACTTAGGCCAAAATCCTAAGTTGGAAGTGTGGTGAAAAAGAATGAAAGGCAAGAAGTGTGAGGATTCCCCCTTTGATGGATTGTTTTGGAAAAAAAAAATGGAACCCCTCCATATAAAAAAAAAAGAAGAAAGAAAAGAAAAAGACTGAAAAAAAGAAAAAAAAATGTGAAATAAAGTGTGCGAAAACAGTGAAAGAAATGGGGTATCCAGTGATTCATGTTTAGTTGAATAATGGGGTGGATTATGAACATATTTGAATGTGAAAGAGAAGAAAAAAAAGTGATTTTCAGGCCATAATTCATGAAGGTAGAAGTCACTAAGCCTAAATGACCATACCTTTACTCTCAGCCCCGTTATAAGCCTTAAAAAGACCTTTGTGATCTTGAGTGAGCTGAAACGAATGTTGATTGGAAAATAAGGGCAAGCATATGGGTGAAGTCATGCATGTGTTCATCTTTGTGAGTGTGAGAGTTGAATGTGATTCCAGGACTTTAAATTTTTGAGAAATTTTGTGTGAATATGGAATCATCTTTGTTGTGAGGGCATTTGAATACCTTTGTTGAGCTTGAACTTGCATTTGAAACAAGTATTGTGAGCTTGACTACACTTGATAATGGTGAGTCGCATTTTGAATCTTTGAGTGCACAATTGAGCATTGTATGTGTAGTTTGAACCTTGTGTGTCCATTTATGTTGAGTCTTAAGAAGCACTATTTGTAGGCATCCTTGTTGAACTAGTGATCTTGAGTTTCTACTTGAGGACAACTAAAAGTTTAAGTTGGGGGTGTTGATGAGTCCGAGATTTGGACTCATTTAGGGCTTTATTTTTATAGTTTTAGTGTCCCCAAATACCTAATTTAAGCTCTAAATTGATGTTAAAGTGTTGATTTGCAGCATTTAAGGCTAAGAAGCAAGATAAGGACACTATCGGGCAAAAAGGAACAAACAAGCTGAAGAAGTGAAGAAAAGTGATCCTGGTGATCGCCAAGACCACTCAGCGACCCACAAAGTGGTTCTTTTAGCTCGCCTAAAGTTCCAGCGTGCTAGCCCTGGTGAAGAACCAACTTGGCGACAGGAATGGGCAGTTGGCGCATCACCGAATGACTCCGCGAGGTCAACTTTGATCGCCCAAAGTTACAGGACCTGGAGGACTTATGACCATTGCAAATTGGCGATAGAAGGGAGCAAAGGGAAGATCGCCGACCTGTTCGGCGAGGCCCGACTTATTCCGTCCAATTGCCTTTCAAGCAAAAAATTGGGCAATTATAAATTGGAATTTTAAATGAAATTTGAGGAGTTCTCACCCAGTTACACAGAGTTCCTATCAGAGTTTTTGATTCCCAAGTTTGAGAGTTAGAGTTTTCTCTTAGTTTTTGAGTTTCCATTGAAGACTTTGAGGATTTCTAAGTGGGTTTTTGAATTTATTCAATTTGGACCATTGTAAAGACTTGAGAACCTTTACCCAGATCATGGCTAATGTATTTGGTAATCGTTTCTCTATTTTTATGATGTATATCTAAAACCCCAATTCTTGTGGTGTGATCATGTGATTATTTGCTTAATTTGATTATGGGTATTGTTGTTTAATGATTTATTTGTTGTTTTAATGTGGGTTTGATTGATGGTTGAGTAGTGATTCATGAATTGTAGTTGCAAATACAACTCTAATTGAGTGTTTTGGGCTTGCTCAAGAGAGAGGTTATAAAGCCAAGCTGATCAATAAATGATTGTAGTGAGTGGGTCATTGTGGGTTCAGATCGAGAGAGTGAATCTTGGCTCATTCCTACCTATCTAGCTCGAGAGAGAGTAGATAAATTCAGGTTTTGGGTTATTTTGTAGTGTTAAGCTTGTCGATGTTCGAGAAAAATCGCCTGAATCGTAATGTTGTTCGAGAGAAAACTATTGCACTTATAGTCCAGCCTACCCACAATGTTTCAGCAAGTTATTATTAAATCTCAATTACCCATATCGCGTAATTATCTTATAATCAATCACATCCCGAGAATCCCTCTTAATTGTAACGACCCGAGAGCACCCCTTAGTTGTTACATGCGTATTCGACCTCTCGGAGGTCTTATACAAGCCTTAACATTCATTCATTGCATAGATCATAAAAATCACTAAGAATTTAAAACTTTTATTCAATAAAACCGTAAGACTTCAAGAGTCATCAACATTTGAAAACATCGATACGCAAGCGGAACTACTAAGTCTCTTTAGCCAATCTTAGACAAGAACTTAAAACGTACTAAGGGCCATGGCCCTTTACAAATGAAATGAAACTTAAGTGTATTACAATGACTAAGAAACTTCTAAACATAGTCCTCGAATCTTGAGGACATACCAAAGACTTGGAAGAGTGAAGCAATCCAAGCAACTCCAAAGCACAATCTCCTCCTAGTTACCACAACCTACACTTGTAGTAAAATAGAAGAAAGGGATTAGTAAAACACACGTACTAAGTATGAGGATATGCAAAACATGCTAAAAAGGACACTTGTTTGGAAGTTATGCTTTCATGCCATTTTGATAAAATCTCATCAACATCAACATAATAGGCACATTACAAGTCCCAACCAACAATACAAAGTCATATGCTTCACAATACCTCATAAACATACATAACTCATTTACCTTTACCTTCTTGCCTTGGACCTCCACCTTAAGCAATACCTTTGTGCAATGTATGGGCAACGTCCCATACCATCACCCACACTAAGGCACCACCTTAAGGTCACACAAAGTGCACTTACCATGCAAACCTCATCCTTCACCAATTAATCACATGAGACATATAAGCACATAAGTCAACAAGTCACTTCATAAAACTAGAACACTCATCAAATGTCATCCCAAGACTCACCTAAGTAAGACAGGGTGAGGCAGCCCATACTAGCTCTTCATACCACACCCAAGTGATCCTTAAGGCTACACAAGACAAGCTCCATTCACATCTCAACATAAATCTTTCTATTTGGGACGGAAAGAAAAAGATCTGCCTTTTGCGGGAAGAATCGCTCGAAAGATCGTTGATTCAACTTAATGCATTTAGACAACTTCATTCACTAATGACATAAGATCATCACATACATTCAATTCAACATAAGCACTTACATCCAATTCATTATGACTCACTTTCACATTAGCATGCTCAAAGACCAACGCTTTCATTAATTAGCCCAATAAGACTCATTCATTCATTATCATTACTAAGACACACCAAGATCTCCTTTAAATGTCTACTTGTGCAATGTCTAGATGATGTCCCATTCCACCACCTATCCTAAGTAGTACATCCTTAAGAGACCCTAGTTCATTCATTCATTAATGTGGGGGAAAAGCCTTAACCGATATAGACCATGGAGCTTGACATGGAATCCCGGTAGTAACCCTTACCGGATGCGGAATCCCCACTTGCCTAAGGTAGGGTCATTTTTTAGCCTTTACATGGTAGAGACCACTAACTAGTCCTATGTGGGCACATAGTTAAGGGATAGAAGGATTGCTTCTAAGTACTCTCATCTCAACTCACGAAGGAGCACCCATCTTAAGGGTTGCTACTAAATACTCACATCTCAACTAACGAAGGAGTATCCACCCATCTTCATATCCTCTCGGTGCTAGACATTACTCCCCCATGGAATTGGACATTCATTCATTTAGGGATAAGGATTGCTACTAAGTACTCTCATCTCAACTCACGAAGGAGTACCCATCCTAGCCCAACATTCATTCATTTAAGGATAAGGATATTGGTACTAAGTACTCTCATCTCAACTCACGAAGGAGTACCCATCCTAGCCCAACATTCATTTATTTAGGGATAAGCATTGCTACTAAGTACTCTTATCTCAACTCACGAAGGAGTACCCATCCTAGCCCAACATTCATTTATTTAGGGAAGCTCTTAGATTCAAAGATCAAAAAACCTTTCATCTAGGAACCCCATTCATTTAAAGGAGTACTTTATGAGACTATCCTTACAATAGACCCAACTTTCATTCATTATCATTAACTCCCATTCTTTTCATTCATTCTCACATTCTTCCATTCTTTTCATTCATTCTTCACTAGGTGTGAGAGTAGGTAAACATAGTCTATCCTAACCTTACCTTCATTATAAGTCATTCAAAGAAGACAACAACCAAGGATAACACATAAAGTCTCTACACAAGGTCACCTTTCATACTCTTAGACCATACACAAATTCACATCATATCACATTACCTTCACATAATCAACATTACTCAAAACAACAATCATCCAACTTTGCCTACAAGGCCATGATCACAACATGCTTATAAAGTAAACAGCTCCCCACTTTCAAAGGGATCAAACCTCACAATTCTAACATCTACAACATATATATATATATATATATATATAATACTAGAATCAATAATCTATTCACAATTCATCATCATCTTAAACCTTAGGTCACAATTGCCCATTCAAGGCCAACATCTAATATAACACAATTGACCATCAATTCCTCATAATTCAATATAGAACAATACATAAATCAATATCCCATAACAATCTACACATTAATATCACATTATTAGCTCATAATCAATAGATCCACTTTAGACCCAAAAATTAGGATTTCAAGATATGCAAGTGTTCATGGAGTTTTTGATCTTAAAACCATCAATAATAACATAAATAATCATTTGAAATACTTTCATGCAAGAACACAAGCTTAGAATTGAAACTAGGGTTTCTAGTGTTTTGAAAAACATTGAAATCACTTTGATTTGACTCTTTGCTTGAAAAGAGAATCAAAAATAAAATTCCCATACCTTTGTGATTAATTTCCTTAGGAATTTGAAGGAGAAATCAGTAGGAACACATCCCCTAGCTTGAAGCTTCATCAATGTCTTCCATGGAGTTCTAGAGAGAGAATTTATTTGAGAGGGAAGGTTCAATTTGGATAATGAGGTCTAATTCTAGGTTTTGGGGTTTTAACCAACTTAAAATACCCTAAAATAGGTAGAATAACCATTTATAATAATACCCAAAGTACCCAAACCACCCCTCCCTTAGTTAGACCTTTTAAACAAGTCAAACTTGAGTTTATTTTTGCAGATTTCATCGGGGAACAAGTCCGCGACGCGGGGGTGTTCCCACAAGTTTCTGGAAATTAAATTTCGAGGCAGAAGAGTCCGCGACACGTCCGCGACGCGGACCAAAAATTTGGCCTATGGTGGAGCTAGTCTGCGACACAGACATGCTCCCTCCATGAGCATTTTCAAGCTGTCTTGGCAGCTTGTTTGGCCAAGGGTTGGGGTCCTCCTCAGGAACCATTAGGGTGGTCCCGGGGAGTCGTACCCGAACGTTGACCCTAAAAACATTTATTAAGACATTAGGGTCACCTCCACTGATTTTAGACTCCAAAAAACACATAAAAACATGAACAACATACTAGAAAACACCAACACGTAAAAAACTAGTTTCCGAACGTCTTGGTCGTCCCTTTGACGTTTGCCTTCAAACTCAACTAAACTGACCTATAAACTCATTTTCAAACATTTATACAAGTTTATCAACTACTAACACGCATGTGAATCTCTAAATATCCTATTTCATTTTGAGGGGCGATACATTAATCTTGTTGAAATCCTATTTTCGCACTTGTTTTAGTTGTTAATTGTAAATCAAAACCCCCCATTTGACATTCGTTGTCAGCCCTTAGACTTGTTTGTATGTTTTCGATAACTTTTATTTCTATAACTGCATAGACCACTTTTGTACTTCGTAATTGAATTCAAACAGTGTACCACTCCCTGCGAGTTCAACCCCAACTCTTAGTTGGGTTTTATACTAGATAATGATCGTCTTTACACCTAGTATTGGAAGTGGTGTAATCTGAGCGTTAATAAAAAAATTACAGCCAACTTTTAACACTCCAAAAGGACCCTCGAGATTCGTTCGAAACCCGATGCACACAAACCACATATGCAAATCAATTATACTCGACATTTCGGACTCAATGGAACCATCAAAACACTTATAACATCCTGAAAATTTCGAAGTTGAGAATCGAGTCATTCTTTATGGTGATTAAGTTTTGTCCCGAGTGATTCAAATTTTCTTAGATGATTAAGGTCGCTAAAATTCCATAGCATAAAGGTAAGTTGGAAATTTTCATAGAGAAATTTCCAATTGAATTTCTCTATGAGATTATTCTTTGATCAACTTCAAACGGTCATAACTTTCAGCACATAAAGAGTTAGGTGGCCTATGAGTTATCAAATCGACGACCTCTGAGTCCTCTTTCCAATGTCGCTGAGTTTGCTAAATTTTGAGTTTGGATGAAGGAGATATGCTCATTTGAGTGCAGCCTGTCTAGTTAAGGCAATTCATCCATTTTAAGGAGGGGTATTTTGGTCTTTTTCTTACCCCCACGAGCCTAGATCATTTTTGCTAATACTTTAAGGGTCTAAAGTGATTGGAATCAGTTTTAGTCATTCCTAAACACGCTTAGGGTTTTTGAGAGGAGTTCAAGAGGAGAAAAGAAGAACGTTTAAGATTCTTACGAGCTTTAAGGATTTTTGCCAAGTATTTAATTCTTTCGAGGTATGTAAGTTTTCATAGTGATGGGTTAGTTCACCCTCACGCCAATCATGTGTTTCCTTATTGAATTCGTCCATGAGATTTCGTGTATTGAGTTTTTGATGAGTTTTCTTGAAGTTTTGTTCTTCATTCTTTATTAATGAAGTTTGATGACTTCTTAAGGCAAGGGTTTTGAGTTTGAGGGTCGTTCTTGAGAAAATTTGAGTAGAATTTCGTTTACTAATGTTGGATTTACGAATACAAGGAAGTTTGGAAGAAATCAATTGAGTCTAGGTGAATTAGAATAAAAAATCGAGAAGAACAAAATTCATCGGAACATCCTGGAATTGGGCTGGGGTGGCGTGCCAGTCGTACGCCCAATCAGACCCCAGTAAATGGAGGCCTAGCGCGATGCACTGGAAGTGTGCCCAATCAGACCCCCAGTGAATGTAGGTCTGGCACAATGCGCTCAATCAGACCCAGTAAATAGAGGTCTGGCATGACGCGCCACCCATGCGCCCGGAGTGTCATGCCACTTTACCTTTTCGTTCCCTTCCATCTTTCGTCTCGTATGCTATCCTTCCAATTATGTATTCGCTTCCCTATCGATATTAACTATCCTAAGCTTCATTAATCCTTGAGAGATCATTCATATCCTAATCATAACTCTTAAGTCTCCATTTCAAATTAAATCATAGATTAAGAGTAAATTTTGAGAAAACCTTTGAGTCCCTTTTTTAGAAGTCTTTTGCAACTAATTCTAACTTGTTTCAAGACTTGAGTAAATGAGTATGAGAATGAGAAGAGTTGTATTCATGAGTCTACTTTGTTATTGAAATCTTTGAGCCGAGTCGTTCATGCCCATAATTCCGCATGAACTCCATGAATTGAGTATCCTTGATGAGGAGTACTATCGTTGAGTCATGAGTTCCGAGTTCGTGAGTCTTGAGTTCTGACTAATGAGTTTCCATATTGCTATCAAGATCCCTAAGTTGAGTCATTCATGTCCATAATTCCACATGAACCCTTGAATTTAGCTATAAAATTTTGAGAAGCTTTTTAAAACCAACACTTGAGTTCTTAAATTGAGTTTTGAGAAAAGAGTTTCTAAAACATGATTAGTATGACGATCGAGTATGTCATCAATGTATGAGCAGTATGATATCTACAATTTCACAACTTAGGACCTCAAATCCTCAAAAAGGCTCAGAATCATAAACCGACAACTCACACGGATTAGATTCACATTACGGGATTGATGGAATCGACAGAATTCCATTCCGACACTTGAAACTAATACAAGTTGTACCTCTCCCATAGTTGTGTGAGGGTATTTTTTATTACAATTATATTCTGATTTATGGGACTCACTCTTGATTTTTATTTCTTTGTCAAAAAAGGCATAGATTCCTCCATGAACTTGTTTCGAAAGTCAGTTACACGCTTAAACTATTATGACGACCTATTACACACCTTTTACTACTTAAAAGTGAATTTATTTACCCCCTAAAACTGATGTGGAAAAATAATTTTAAAATAAAATAAAAATAGGCGCGTCAGATTTATTAAAGTTGAAAAAAGTCAAAATTCAATTAAACCCCACCCACCCTCCACATCTCTTCTTCTTCACAACCCACCCTCTTCTTCTTCACCCTCACCCTCTTGAGGAAGCACATTTTTCTCCTCTTTCTTTTAAGCAAAAATCTCTCCTTCTTCCTTCTTTGACTTAATTTTTCTCAGCTTGCTTAGCAAATTACTTATCATAAATCTAAGTTTTGTGAGTTTTGATTTGTGTTTGTTAACAAATGGTTTCTTAATGTCATCGACGGGATAGAATATTGGGGGTTTCTTAGTCGCCATAGCTATGACATGCTTTTTTGAGTGAATGAGAGAATTTCCCACTCCATGAATTAGCTCCAGATTTTGATTAGTGCTCTTGGTGGTTATTGTTGAAATTTTCTTCTTTGTAATTTTGCTATGAAGAAAATATAATTATTAGAGAATTTTAATAATTAATGAGAGATTAATTAGTGTAAAATATAGCTAACAAAAGAAATGTTAATTAAAAATAAAAAAAGAATATTTTTTTTTTAATTTCTGACATGGCACTGACATGACATTGATGTGGCAGCGAGTGTAATACACCACATATTGTGAGAGTTGTGTTACACATCCCAGGGGTAAATAAATTCACTTTTAAATAGTAAAGGTGTGTAATAGATCGTCATAATAGTTTAAGTGTGTAATTGATTTTTCAAGATAAGTTCAAGGGAGAATATATGCCTTTTCCCTTTGTTTCTCTTTCACTGTCTTCTCTTCTTTTTTCTCGTTAGTTTTTAAAAAAAAAATGAAAACCAATTCAATTACTCCTTCAATTTTATAATATAAATAAAAATTTATTTTATTTTTTATGGTTAAATAATTACCTAAGATATTAATAGTCAAATTTAAATACGAATATAATTCGTATCGTAGGCTTAAACCATTTTTGATTTATCGTATTTTAAAATTTTCATCTTCCTAATTCATTTCTTTTGAACTTCTACTTTTAGGATCCATTTAAACATAAAAAAATATTTACTTTTCTAAAATAATCTTTTTTAACTCACTTTTTCACTTTTGAAATTGTATTAAAGTACATTCAAACATGAACATCATTTCAAATATATATAAATTTAATTATATTTGTATTTAGAGATTCAAATTTTCTGACAAAAATATTTCAACAAATTTTCTTTTTCCCAATTCCTAATATTGAGAGAAATAATTTTGATAAAATTTTCAATTTAGAAGAAATAGAAGAAGAAAAATGTTAATGAAGAAGAATGATGTCTGGAATTTTTTTTCTTTTGGATATATGATGAGCTTAAAGAATAGTGGACCCTATAATTCACTTTATTTATATTATATTTATATAATTTTATTGGATCATGTCAATTTTAAATTATATTTTCTCTTTGTTCTTAATTTTTTGAGATTGAAAGTCAAAGAATGGGCCCACTATATCCAAGTGTCAAAGAATTAGTGGAGCCTCACACAACTTTTGTTTGTCGTTCCTCTACCATACTAAAAAAATTTTACATATCATTGTTGGCACTGTATAAGAGTTCCAGGTCACATACAATTTCAGCCAATCAAGAAAATTACAAGGTGATATATAATGCAGTCATTTCGCAACAATAGCAATCAACCCTTCACCTAGAAGAATAGAGGAATTTAAATCTCCATCTTTGAACTTCCAACAAAATTACATGCACAGTACGATTCAATTGGACACAGCAGCACTGACTTTTTCCTTCTCGGTAGGTTGAGGCTCTGGATACACATGAAAAGATGGAGAGTTAGATAGTGAAAAAAGAAAATGGAGTCATGATCTGATCATCATTAGAGATACAATAGCTAGGCAGCGAACAATGAATAGTAACATCATAAAACAGTTGGTGGTCACATGACTAACATATATGAAATACTGACAGCCAGGTGATCTTTATTTTCTTTGTGGATACGAGTGTATTCTTTACATATTCAAGAAAAAGACATCTAAGGAAAACATGCAAACAATTTCTCAATATATGTCTCATGTCAACATTACAATCCACAATTATTAAGGGAAGAGTATAGATAGAGGTTATGCAATGATGCAATTTATGGGATAAGAGATGGGAGTTGTATTTTCCCAAACCAAAGGTGGTAGTTTCGCGTCTTCCCACCTAAGTGAGGCTAAGTCATTAAAATACATTGTGGTAATGTTTCCACAATGCACTGATTGTTTGAGCTATCTTAAAAAGCCAAAGGGTGCACATCAACAGAGCCATGGTAGGAGTTAAGGTAGGAAAAATGTGAATGAAAACCACAAAAGATTAAGGCTTGCAACACGTTGGAAAAACTTCTCTAATAACGATATTCACTCTCTTTGCTTTGTGGGATTGTTATGGCATTGAATACAACTTAGCTTTAGTTGATATCACAAGTACTTTTGACTTTCTACACTAATGGAGAAATTCTTGTTAGGAAAGCATCAAATAATATCTTGATCTTTTAATTCTAGAAGTATCTAGTTGCTATTTCTTGCTTTCCTAACTAGAATGTCTTCACTATTTGTGTAGTTAGGAACTAAAATGGCTTTGTCATATCCACTAAAGCTATTTTCATTAATATCTTATTTCAATTTCGCAAAAGGTAGGGGGAAAATATCGCTAATATAAAAGCGTTTTACACGTGTTTGATGCCATCTTCTGTCTTCCAACAATCTAAAAGCTATATTTTTCATCTATACCTACCCAATGAAAGATGGTGACTAGAATGGGAAACAAGGACGACCTTGAAGTAATAGGAAAACAAAGATCTCATATATACACCTCTCAGGAACTCCACCATGATTGTTCGGAGATCTTTTCTGGATGATCCAATTCACGGCTTTGGCCTTTGATTCAGAACAGAGGCACCTCCAACCATGAGATTGAGGGGCTCAAGTCACAAATAGGGAGTGAGGAAAGCTATTGGTGGCCCCTGCGGAGGGGTAATTTGAGCAGGAAGAGAGTTTACCATATCCAAGCAACAGAAAATAAGGAAACCTTGTAAATTCATGTAGAAAAAAAGAGTTTGTTGGAGCATAAGAAAACCTCAAATTTGATGGATCAATTCTACACAATCTTTGGAAACAATAAAAGGGGGAGAAATTTTAAAATCTTCTTCTATGCCTAGAAAACATATAGAGGATTTTACTCATGTTGATAAAATCCCTGTGACCCAAACCGACAATTTTGATCTTCATTCTAGTGAGCCACTACATAACGGATTAATGGAAGCACAATTTGGGGATAAAGAAACATGAATGAGGAAAAAAAATGAAAAAGATAAAACACTCACTAGTCCAGTTACAGAGGCTCCATCTCAAAAACAATCTTAGACTGGAGCTCTTCTTGTAGCTCCAAGTATAGGAAGAGCAGAATACATAAAAATATCACTTGTATAGAACTTTTTTTAACACAAAAAGGAAGTAAATGCAGCTATCTATAACACTTGTCAACTTTGTTCAAACATGAATCTGGCAGAGGGGTGGGCAGGATGGGGACACTTGAACAACCATAACAAACGGGTGTGGATAGAAACTAGGGTGGAGGCCATCCTTCGCACGGTCCTGCTAATCCTACTGTGTCTAGCAGTTCTAAATTTATCCAACAACAAATAAACCTTAAGATGGGAGGTTTATATTTGTCTGATAGATTCAAAGATCATAATGAATCACTTCTTCCGGAATAATTTTCAATGAATAAAGGATGCTCAAACAACAGAATCGCCTTCTTTTTTACTTATTCTGTTTGGCTATTGTTCTCATTAAAAAGAGAAGTTCAGCTTCCGTTTGGCAGAATTAAAAGGATATTTTTTTCCAAAATTTCGCTTCAAGCTTTTCACGCTTAACAGAAAATATTTTCAATTAATAAAGAATGAATCTTACTTTTATTCCTTTCAGAAATCTTGTTCAAGGATCTCTACCCCACTAAAATAGGGATAAAATATGCATACATCTTGCCTCTCCAAACCCATTTGTGCCATTGCATAGGGTATGTTGTCATTGTTGTTGTGTTTCAAAGAGAAATTTGGGGCTCAAGACCAACAATAAAAAAAAACAGTTTTTTCAAAGGATACAAAACCTTAAGACTCACTAAAATAGTTTAAAGACTAATCCTTGTCTTGATAGTTATAAAGTAAAGTCTATCGACCTATAAGTTTGGGAGTTGAATTAATATGTTTAGTTCAAAGTCAAATTTACAGGTCATTTAAGTAACAACACAATTACAAAAATAGTTCATCTATTGATTAATAGAGTAATTAAGTGCTACATAAATTATTTTACGAAACCAATTTGAACTATCATTTTACAAACAAGTTTTACTTTAGCCACAAAATTTGTCTTCAACTCTGTAGGTAAATGTGTTTGCGAATTTCTCGAGATTCCAATCACCTTACTCAGTGAATCACTTGAATCCTTGCCCTTTATCTGGTTTGCAAACACATTTAAGGTTTAAACACCCTTCTTTCATAAAATGGGCTTCCTAATTCCCAAATTAAAATTAGGTGACAACTATGTGTTATTCCACAAATAGCCACGATATTGAACATTTTTAAAGGAGTTTAAAATCAGGTCGTAACATCTATCAGGTGCTTGTAAGCAAAAGGAATTTACTTCTAGCCACAAGAACAAAAGTTCAACGTCACAAGTATCATCTAAAGGTAGCCTCAAAAGTCTAATAATAAAGAAGCTAGTGGTAGTAAATGCTTCAAATGTCAAGATTAACAGAAGCAAACTTAAGCACAATGCTTTATATTAACAAC
Source organism: Solanum stenotomum (assembly GCF_019186545.1). Classification (NCBI taxonomy): domain Eukaryota; kingdom Viridiplantae; phylum Streptophyta; class Magnoliopsida; order Solanales; family Solanaceae; genus Solanum; species Solanum stenotomum. The sequence goes on along the minus strand of NC_064289.1, from coordinate 29,726,284 downwards.
ACAAGATGATTTGAATAAAAGGTATTAGAGAAAATACTGCATGTATTGGTATTACTAATCGCTTGTTTGGTACAAGTTTTCAACCCATGTCAAAGTAATACACACCCTATTTGGTATTATCCTCGGTGTAATAATACATACCAAACCATGGTATTAGCAATACTAAAGTTTTTAATACATGCATAAGCATGATTAAAGATACAATTGTTCATGAAAGTGTATAAGCTAAAGAATGTGGAGGGTATATTGTAAGCAAACAATTTTTTTTAGAAATTATGCAATACATGTTATTTCTAATACATCAACCAAGTAGTGGATAATGAATAATCCAAGCATAACTAATCCCTGTATAACTAATACACCCTATTCAACACTATTTTTTTACACCCTACCAAATGACACCTAAGGCCCTTAGATCTTTAAATAGGCTCACATCATAAGTGGTTTTACTCCACGGATCAAGGTGGGACAAACCTCACTAAACATAAAGATGAAAATTATACCATTCAAAGATGAGAATGACAAGTTATCGAATCATCATATGACAAGTTGCATCCATCATCGTATGATAAGTCTGCATTAACAAGTGACAAGCTTTTGCGTTGGACTTTCGGAGATGAAAACGGTTTGCCGTCAATCTTCAAATGTCCATTATGTTCTTCGTAGTATGAAGACAAATCAGCACCTATAGGTAGTTCAATTTTATAGGCATTGCCATTTATATGCTTCAAAATTCGAAGACATTTGCTCAAGGTGATAACTTCTTGCGACACTTATAGTGAATCCATACTAAAGTTTCTTTGAAAATAGTTTATTCAGGTGCTTGTGGCTTGTTGCTTTTCAACGGTCTATCGAGCAATATCATCGCAAACTTCCTCGTGAAGCTTCTTGATCTCCTTGGTCCGTTCTTCAGCATTAGCAGTGAACTCACAAATAGTTGGCAATGGGGCTATTTGCGACGAACAACCTCAAATGAAAATTTTGAATTGTTTGACTCAAAGATTTATTGTAAGAATCTCTGCTTGTGGCAGACAGGATCCCATGGACAAAATGCATTTTCACATCTATCCTAGCCTTGGTCGACAAAGTTACCTAGTACCTGTTGCTGGTGAAAAGTGGTAGGTATTCCGTGGAATTAGTTGAGGTGCGTGAAAGCTGCCCGAACACCACGGTCATAAAAAAAAATGACAATAAATTTTCCAAGATTTTGTTTACTACTTCCCTTTAACCATCGATTGGGGATGACTTGATAAGCTAAACAACAAATGACTTCCAATTTTCCTCCATATAGTATGTCAAAAATGACTTGTGAACTTTGCATCTTAGTCCGAAGTGATAGTTTTCAAAATTCCTTGAGGCGGACACTCTTCTCTTTAAGTATAAATAAACAATATGAGAAGCATCAACAGACTTCTAAGATAGAACAAAATCAGCCATTGTCGAGAATCTATCAAATCCTTGTTTGATGTCATCAGACATACCTATTATAGAGTCATTCCTTCATTGAGTCATCGGCAATCCTAAAACAAAATCCATGCCCACATCTTCCCAAGGAGCTTCAAGATTAGGCAATGACTTATACATACCTATCTTTAAATTTCACATCATTACTAAATGGAAAATACAATACTTCTGAATATGCCAAATGGCATCTCGTTCCATCTTGGGGCAACTAAAGTTTTCTTTTATAAGAGCTAAAATGTTATCCCTTCCAAAGAGTCCGACCAATCCTCCATTATGAGCTAGTCGTCGAGCAACACAACTCACAAAATAAGCCTAATCATCATCATGAAGCTTGGAGTGGGCTTCTTTAAGCTTTCATGTTCCTTCTCAAGCATAAATTTGGTGCGTAAAATAAGGAAGGTGGTGCCTTAAGTCTTTGTTCTACTTTGTTAACGGCCCAAAAGCTTGCCACTTATTGATGCAACAACTTATCAAATGATGAATCAAAAGTTTGTCATTTTTTCATATGATGATTCAACAGCTTGTCATCCTTAATTTTTTTCGTTCTTATGCTCCAATTTTGCATTATTTCGTTTATTACTGTTCTTTCTCCTTTCTCCTGTTTGTTGTGTAACAAACAATTTCACTTTAATTTGTTGTTGTTATTGCTCTCATATATGTATCCCTTTTCAAATATTTTTGGCAGTCCTTATTTAAATTGAGGGTACCATCTCTCTCGATGAGGTAGGGATGAGGTTTGCATACGTTTTACCCTCCTCAGACTCTACTTGTAGGATTACAATGGTTTTGTTGTTTATCTTGATGAGATCAATCATCCTCATCTTTAATAATATCTATCACACATTTTTTCTTATACTAAATCACCTGAGATATAAGCCCAGATTAAGGCCTTAGAAGTCTTAATGTGAATAACATTGTATTGAATTATAAAGCTTTTATATAAAGCTTTGTGCTTTAATATGCTTCTTTTAAGAGAGTATTTCCTCTTAAGTAAGTGAGTTATCCTTCGAAATGGTCGACCAAGGTTGCCTTGGGTTTTTCTAACCTCACTAATACTGGCACACCCCCAACGTTTCGGCATCATGTTCATTTCCATGTACATAAGACAACAATTATAGAACGGCAAATATTAAAACATTGTCGAACACTAAGGTTGAACCTTTCCATTTCCATACACTCCAATAACGTCTATAACTGAGGAATTAAGTATAATAAGTAAGTTAATTCTGGATTTACCAAGACTGGAAAAAAAAATATGATGGTCTTACTTGATATGAGTGCCTTAGGTCTGGTTTTAAAAAGAACCCTTTGACGAATTACTCCAATAACGTCCAACTCCACCTTTGTTGAATTGATGTCACCCTTCTCTTCTTCAGTGGAAAGTTTGATTTTCTTCAATACTAACATTGGTTTTTTCAAGGGCACCTTGGTTCCGGTCAACTCATGATATCCAACAGTCAATGTATAATTTTCCTTTTAAAACAAAAAAACAGGCAGAAAATAAAAAATTGAGATTCCTAAAATTTCATCCTTCAATCAACAAAAAAATAAATAAATATTTAAGCATCTCATGAGTAAATTGACAACAAAAAAAAAAGATAGAAGATAGAGTTGTAAGTGAAAAACCTGGGATGTGGGACGGCAGAGAGTGCCAATTCGAAGATTTTGGAGTCGATCTTTGAAGGAGGGTTGGGCTTCAACAACACCTTGAAGCTCTAGAATTGCCCATTCCGGACATTTCTCCTCTCCGCAACTGCATTTAACCTGAATCTGCATTTTAATTTCTATCAAATAATAAGGATGAGATGTTGTTTTCTCTTTGAGATCACTGAATAACCTCAAGAATGGGTCCAAGGGTTATGGCGGGAAAGTGAGAATTGGCTTTGGCGGGAAAGCTTGTGGCATACATTAGAAAAGTATAAATTATTTCATCTTTTTTTTCTCTCACTTGGGCTCATAGTTGGGTCTCTTACAGCCCACACCCCACAGGCATATGCAGTGAGGGGGTCACCGGTTCATGTGAACCAGGCTTCTCTTTAGAAATCATATATATAGTTTGTATTTTTTATTTTTTAAAAAATATATAGATGTGTGAACTCATATTCAAAATATCATATAATACGATTATGATTGGATGCATTTATCAAAGTGAGGTTAGAAATTTGAATTTTATATATATCTTATTTTATTTTTCAATTTAAAATTAGGTAACGCCTTTCTAAGCGGTTATTAGTAGCACTTTTGGTGTTTTAATTAATTTTTATATATATATATATATTATTTTGGCGTCTTAATTTTAGACCTATAAATTTAGAATTTTAACTCTTTTTAATGATAAGAACCTAAATGTCAAATCTATCAAATTTGTATCTTAGATTCATAGTGCACCTATCATCTCAAAATCCCGAATACACCTCTGACTCACCCGACACGACTTTAATTCTTTCTCCAAATTTATTCTTACACTAAAGAATTGACCTTAACACCTAAGCATAATTTAAGAATCACCCGACACGACCTCATACGTAAATGAAGAATAGTTCGAGTCTTAACTTAGAAATGTTTGGGGTGTAACACTTGTACACGTGACACAAGGTTTTGGGGAAGGTTGTGTTATGTTACGATTTCCACATGCTTATGTTATGTTTAGTTCTTACTTTCTTCCGCAATTACCCTTGTCAGGTGTTGTTTAGGCTAGCACCTGTCTTTGTGGGATAAGGCAAATCCATCAAGCCCAATTTTTGGGCAATGACATAAATCACTTATTACATAAAATGGTCATTCGACACCTTTTTTAGTTATAAAATTACTTCTTATTCTTCTTCTTCAAATTTGTATCTTAGATTCATAGTGCACATATCATCTCAAAATTCTGAATACACCTCAGACTCACCCGACACCACAACCTTAATTCTTTCTCCAAATTTATTCCCACACTAAAGAATTGACCTTAACAACTCAACATAATTTAAGAATCACCCGACACGACCTCATACGTAAATGAAGAATAGTTCGAGTCTTAACTTAGAAATTTTTAGGGTGTAACACTTGTACACGCCAGGTTTTGGAGAAGGTTGTGTTATGTTATGATTTCCACATGCTTATGTAATGTTTAGTTCTTAATTTCTTTCGCAATTACCCTTGTCGAGTGTTGTTTAGGCTAGCACATGTCTTTGTGGGATAAGGCAGATCCATCAAGCCCAATTTTTGGGTCGTGACATAAATCACTTATTACATAAAATGGTCATTCAACACCTTTTTAGTTATAAAATTACTTCTTCTTCTTCTTCTTCAAATTTGTATCTTAGATTCACAGTGCACCTATCATCTCAAAATCCTGAATACACTTCTGACTCACCCGACACGACCTTAATTCTTTCTCCAAATTTATTTTCACACTAAAGAATTGACCTTAACACCTACACATAATTTAAGAATCACCCGACACGACCTCATACGTAAATGAAGAATAGTTTGAGTCATAACTTAGAAATTTTTGGGGTATACCACTTGTACACGTGACACCAGATTTTGGGGAAGGTTGTGTTATGTTATGATTTCCACATGCTTATGTTATGTTTAGTTCTTAATTTCTTCCGCAATTACCCTTGTCGAGTGTTGTTTAGGCTAGCACATGTCTTTGTGGGATAAGGTAGATCCATCAAGCCCAATTTTTGGGTCGTGACATAAATCACTTATTACATAAAATGGTCATTCAACACCTTTTTAGTTATAAAATTACTTCTTCTTCTTCTTCAAATTTGTATCTTAGATTCATAGTGCACCTATCATCTCAAAATTTTGAATACACCTCTGACTCACCCGACACAACCTTAATTCTTTCTCCAAATTTATTCCCACACTAAAGAATTGACCTTAACACCTAAGCATAATTTAAGAATCACCCGACACGACCTCATACGTAAATGAAGAATAGTTCGAGTCTTAACTTAGAATTTTTTGGGGTGTAGCACTTGTACACGTGACACCAGGATTTGGGGAAGATTGTGTTATGTTATGATTTCCACATGCTTATGTTATGTTTAGTTCTTACTTTCTTCCGCAATTACCCTTGTCGAGTGTTGTTTAGGCTAGCACATGTCTTTGTGGGATAAGGCAGATCCATCAAGCCCAATTTTTGGGTCGTGACATAAATCACTTATTACATAAAATAGTCATTCGACACCTTTTTAGTTATAAAATTACTTCTTCTTCTTCGTCGTCGTCGCTTATCCTTCTTCCTCTTCGTTGCTTTTCCTCCCCCTCCTCCTCCTCCTCCATTTATCTTTTTTAAAAAAAAAAATTGACTTACTACAAACGTGAATCATTTTGAGCGAATTATATATAAAAGACTCAAAACATCAACTAGATTTCATATCGAAAACTCGGGACTATTTAGAGGTGATTTCAAGTTGATCGTGATTGAATAGTCGATGTATATTTCATGTATATTTCATGTATAGTTAAGCTATGTTCGATTTTTTGAGTGTATCATAATGTACTATCAGTGTATACCTCATGTATATGTATAAAATATTGTACAATCGATGTATATTTTCTATGACTTTTAATAAACTATAGTGTATAACTAGTGTATACTTTCTATGTCTTTTTGGCTATATTTTATTTAATAAAGCATGACTATATTTTGTAAACTAATTACTTTATTGTATATATTTGAAACTAGCCAAATTCTTTTATCTCTTATTTGGTGCATGATGTCACGGATTTAGAGTATCACTAAAGCTCCGTGCGGCACTTGACAACTTACTCACGAATCTTTCACGATCTTGTAAGCTCAAGTAAGCCTTTAAGACTAAGATCGCTAAGAGAATGAAAGGAAAGACTTAGAAAGATTTGGAAAAAGGCTTTGTGTTACTTAAATAATGCTTTACAACTTGCTTGGTGCCTTACAAATGAGTGCCCCATCTATTTATACTACCACCTAGGGGATAAAGTGCAAATAATGTTTACTTTACAAGTCCCTCTAATAATTACACTTTGGTCATATACTAGAAGTCTCTACTAGCCTAGAGAATTCTAAGGCCTTCCAAGATATCTTCTAAGTTATTCTAGAGAATTATAAGGAAAGATCTAGGGAATTCTAGAGTCTTCCACTAACCTCCCCACAACTTTAGATTATCCCCCCTTCTTCCGGTGCCAAATTTGAATTGTGAAGTGGCAGGACGTGACACTCTCCCCCATCTATTGATGCGACGACCGCGTCACATCGCCACTGCATAGGCATCCGAGTTTTGTGCATGCGCGACCAATAGTCCATTGACTTGATCTAGGCCCTCGTGCAACTCTTTTAGTTGCTTCTTTATCT
>NC_064289.1:29687902-29708859 GCF_019186545.1 Solanum stenotomum | reverse complement strand
ATGTATTCATTTGTATGTTAAGTTAACTGTATTTATTTATTTTAGTATTTATATTTCTAACTTAGTATTTACGTTTTAGTTTAGCCATTATCATATTTAGTTAATATCCACGTATTTTTGTATGTATATCTATTAAATCAATATATTTATCTGTATTGCTCATTGGTTGATATTCATGCATTTTTTTTGTATATATTTAGTTAATATCCATTATTTTTGTATGTGTGTGTGTATATATATATATATTAAATTAATGTATTCATTTGTATGTTAGTTAACTGTATTTATTTATTTTAGTATTTATATTCCTAACTTAGTATTTACGTTTTAGTTTAGCCACTATCATCTAATAGTAATAACATAAGTTTGTTTGTTTATAATGGAATTACATATTAATAAAGTTGTATATGAAAGGATTTTTTTGGCTCATAAAACTGGCCATTAGTTCATACAAATGTGTATATGTTTTATTCATAATGATTTTTATATCTGGATATTTATTTATTAAATCTACAAAAAAATAAAAATACTCCATAAGCAAACAAAAACTTTTTAATAGGTAATTATGTATTGTTAATTTAATAATAGGAAGTTGAGAGTTTGAGGGGAGTAAACAAAGGAAAGTCAGTTACAATAATAAAAATCACCTTATTTAGTGCATTAAAAACTGTATCAATGTATTATTTTTTTTAAACTAGTGATACTTTATATATAGCAAGATTATGACATAAACTATAGTCATTTTTAGTAAATATCATATTTATAGCTATATAAATTTAATAACCCTAAAACGATAGTCATTTTTGTAAGTTGCTCTAAATTTATATCGCATGGAACGGGCCCTTAGTTACTATGTACTACATTTGTTAGGGTTTTGCCCGGATTTTCTCACCATAATTTAAGATTTATTTTTCCTTAAAGAAAAAATAAAACATTACCATAAATGTTTTTACTTTTCTTGAAAGGAAAATATAATATTACTTTATATTTGGTTTATTCTCTCCTTTAGGACTCCTTTTCTAGTAAGAAAAAGTTTTAGGACTATAAATATAGGTTTGTTTTCTTCTAACATAAAACAATAACATCCACAATGTAGTCGTTTAAGATTCTTGTTTATGGGGAGATTTATTCTCTCTAAAGTTTCAATGCTTTTCTTTATATTAGTTTTGATATAATAATATTTTGATTTTTAGTATAAGTTTTTTGTTATCTGATTTATCAACTATATGATTTGCAAATTGTAAGCTTCCGCATAACGCCCTAATCACCCCTTCAGAACCCAACAACATTTTAGTTTGAAAAAGCTTTTTTATATGTTATCAAAATTACGATACTCTAATAAATGATTTTTATACTTAATTTTTTTATTTAAATAAATATGCAAAAATTATTATCAAAAATTCCAAATTGTACATCTAGAAAAGTACAACACTCCTCATTGAGATGAACATTTAAATGAAAATTAAAAAAAATTCTTAGGATATTGATTTGTATAAAATACTAGTAAGGATAACACGGGCGTTGCCATACAAAGGTTATTACGATATTCATTTGTCTTTTCATTTTCAAAACATCATTGATTAAGTTGAGTATGTCTCGGTTGATCATGAACGAAAGTGCTAAGTTCGGAAGAAGAGAGAGCAGATGGAGCGTTGACGGGGAGATTTCCTTCGAATAACCTGTCTATCTTCATTTCTTTCTTCAAGAATGAGATAATTGACTTGCTTCAACATGTTATTCTATTTCGGTTGTTAAATTATTGTTTCTGCTTTATTACTATCCTTATATCCAAGTTCCTGGATTCTTCTTGCCTGCCAGTTATAGCAAATGCATATTAATATGGTGTATTAGTGGTGACAAATGGACGGGTTGAAAATGAGTAATAATTTAACCTACTCATATTTGATTGGGTAACAAATGGATTGGATAAAGTACTAGTTTACCCATATTTTCATGATTAAATAGTACTCTACTTAAGAATTCAATATGGAGAAAATATTTTTATCTCTTTTTAGATAAAAAAAATATTGAAAATGCTTCATTTAGTTTTATTGTATCCTAAAAGTAAAAAAAAATTCCTAACTTTTCAATATAAAATAAATTTATGTAATAACAAGGGAAAAATATTTTTAATGTTAAAGTAAATGAATAGTTGCATTTTAAGACTAAAACATGCTTAATGCACTTTAAGCAATGTCAATATCAATACATGATTTGCTTATTTTACACAGGGGCGGAGCCACCTTGTCCCAAGGGTGTCCAACATGATTTGCTTATTTTACACAGGGGCGGAGCCACCTTGGTCGAAAAATTATACGATATACACACGTAAAGTTTTGACTTATATTGGTATATATGATATTTTGGACATGCTGAAATAACAAAGTAACCCGTAGTAGAGATGGTTAGAGTTGTCGCTAGCTCACTCGCTGCCCTAGTTTGATTCCCTGCATGAGCGTTTTCTTTTTTCTGTAATTATTTTGCATTCTTGAAGTTTGTAAGTAAATAAACATGCATAAGTTTAACATAAATATTCAGTAGCTTGGTGGTAAATACTGTTATGTTTGCCTTTAGTGACCCAAGTTCGAATCTCACCTCCAATAAGGATATTTTTTTCAATTAAAATTGAATTATTTCCTTAAATTTTAATACCTTTTCCTTGTGGAATAAAATTTCCTTATATTTTAATATCTTTTTCTTAAATTTTAATACATTTTCCTTTTAGAATAAGGTTTTAATTGAAAAAAAATCTTTAAATTTTAATACCTTTTCCTTGTGGAATAATATTTCCTTATATTTTAATACATTTTTCTTGTGGAATAAGATTTCCTTATATTTTAATACATTTTCCTTGTGGAATAAGACTTCCTTATATTTTAATACCTTTTTCCTTTGTGGAATAAGAATTTCTTAAATTTTAATACATTTTTCTTTTGGAATAAGGTTTTCTTTCTCTATACATAGGAGACCCATTTACCTAAATTATATCACAATATTATTTTTTAAAAAATTACTATTCAAAGTTTGGACTCCCTTTATAAAACTCCTAGCTACGCCACTGATTTTACACTATTATTTATTATCCAATATAAAATTAAGCAAATAAAAAAATATAATTATAATTAACAAAAAAATGTACATTTAAAAAATATTTTTTTTGGAGGGCCAAAGACTTCACCTTTCAATTATAGAGAAAAATAATTAGTTCTATAGAAGAATATAAAAAGAAAGAGAAGTTACAATTATTTTTAGTGATATCATGAATTTTGAGTGAATAAAAGTTATAAGCTTAACTCATTTGGCTAATCTATATTTTACCCATATTTTTATGGGTTGAATATGGGTATCAATCCATATTTTACCCATGTAAAATGTCACTCACCCAACCTATAAAAATATGAGAGGATTGGGCAGGTTATCAAAATATGGGCTCATTTTGCCGGCACTATGGTGTATCAACCTCTATGATGAATATTGATCAATGTATGACAAATGAGATAAAGTTGAAATGCAGCATCTAACCTAAGTGAAAATGTAGATTATCTACAAAATTTCATGTGTTAGCATAAGCTAAACTAACAATAATAATCACTGAATGAAATAGCAGCAAGTATTTCAACAGTTGCCACACAACTATATTTGCAAAAATTATTGACAGAAGAATATATCGAGCACATATTGGCGAGTTGCGCTGTTTAGCTAAGGACCCTTACCCAGCCAAAAGAGAATGGAAGGTTGTTTCCAATTCCCAAAGGCATAGTAGCAATTGCTGGTGGCTAAGATAGTTTGAGATAGATAGCTATCTCCACCTCTGTATATTTGGTCTTGCATTTGGTTAACTGTAAGCCTGTGAAGATGTGAATCCAATAGTGTTTCTTTAGTTGTTACATGAAAATTTTAAACATGTAAAAATATTTTCACGACAAATGAAACTTACCAACTAATGTGAACAGCATCTCACTACTGAGGAATTCACTTAAAATGTGCCAAATTTCTTGAACAATTTTTTTAGTAGTCTTGCTAAGTTTCCAAAAAAATTGCACCACATCATATGGGGAAAAAGGCACAAAGAATTTGTATTTAAGCACAAATAGTTTGTCATTATTATCGAAGTAGCTGCTATTGTTCAAAAGGCAACAACATGATGATGGAAGAAAATGTAAATGTGGGATAAGTTGATGACAGTATATGCATGATTTAATATCTTTTGAATTCATGATACAATATACACACTAACAAAAAGATGAGAATGAGAGTCCTACCTCTAGGAGTCCTTTGGCTGTGGCTATTTCTAAAGTATATGTCCAAATTATTTCCTTTGATACTCTACTTACATCATATGAGGATCAGTTCCTAACCGTTAGTGCAGTGACTCACCTATCCGAAATGAACTGTAAGGGATTAAGGTTTCCGCTAACATAACAAATAAAGAAAGGAAAGCAGAGAAGAGTAGTAACCTTTGTCCTAGAAGATGGGGCATTTTGTTATGCATTGCTCAAGAAATTTGACGATCAATTGTAGAATGGAAAAGGCTGAAAATGCATAAAGAACATAGTAGAAATCCTAATTCACCGAAGAATTCACCATAAAACTCAAAGGGGTACAAGAATCAACAAATTAAATGCTAAAACAAAAACAAAAATGTAATGATAAGCATTATTCGTTGCATAACTTTCTAATATACCTACAAAATGAAACTAAGTCCTCTTCACTGCTTTACATAGAGTGACAGAGATGGATATGTTGGTGAACAGAGGCGTGATGTTACTCATGCTAAACTTCGGAACGAATAAATGTGTGGGTAATTAAAACAATTTATTTCATTCTTGATAAGATAGCTCCAGAGTAGTGTTAAAACTTGATGGCTGGTCCACCTCATTTTGTGAAAACAAATGTCGCAGGGTACTGATTATTGAAAAATTCGAGGAGGGGTCTATAGGGCTTTCTTTGAAACCTGATGACGGACCATCTGGTTTGTTCTTTAATTGGAAACAAGTCTCATCATTTGATTGAGAATATGTTGTTCCATTGTAAACGCACAACTGTAATTGTTATTCATCTCTCTGCTTGCTATTTTACCCTACTGTAATTGTTATTCATCTACTCACCAAAGTTATACTAAGTAGTGCAGAAAAAACAGTGTGTAGATCTCACTAACAAAGATTTAATTATTTTTGTCTGTTTTCAGCTAATGTAACTGTTAACAATTGTAATTTTCATTCAACTACATAAGTGTGCAAGTTGTATATCATTGATCCAACACTCTTGAAGCACCTAAAAATTGAAATCTGTTTACTTTTACTTTTTAGTAAATCTAAATTCTTTTTAAGATGGCGAAATGTCGGGTTTCTTACTTGGATCTTCCTCCTCCCAAAAGAAACGTTCTTTTTTTCCCGTCATCCAGTTAATGGCTGATAGCATGCATAGTTAAAACTTTATATTTTATGTTTGCTATAAACGTGACACGAAAGTTAAAATTTGTTCTATGATATCAGTCAAGAGTAACTCTTCGTAAAACTTTCTGGCGGCTAAAGCAAGCAAGATAAAGCTCAGAAATACAAACAAGCAAAAGCTAAGCAACCTCCAAAATCCACAGAAGTTTAAAGTTAAGGAGTCAAGATGATGAGAAAAAAGGCAAAATTGAAGAAATCTAAGCCCACCACAGAGTAGAGGGAGAAACAGGAAAGGTCAAAAGGTCCCCAAAAAATTGTCGGATACAAAGAAAGCACCAAAGATTGTTAAATCAAATAGCAGAAGCAGAATTAGGGAATCAAAATCAACACAATGAAAATACCTACAAACTGTAAAACATGCTCACCTGAGGGATTTTTTCGTTTGGACCATTGTTTTCTGATGGGTTTTGTTTTTCTCATCTTGTGTTTCTCTGTTAATTTCATGCTATTTATTTTTATTTTCGATTGAGAGCATTGGCAATCTAGACAGAACTATGTAATCGACGAAAGCACAGAGTTCGGAAGAAGAGAAGAGAACAGACCTGAGGTACTTGATGGTTAGCAATGGAGGAGAGAGCAGAGGGCGTTAGGATTGATGTAGAAAAGGAAAAATATCAGCTCTAAATTGTAGAATGACAGAAATACCCTTCAACTTCAACATTTTTACGCGGAAGCACACGCGTTGACGGAGAGGTGTGTGCTATTCCCTCTTCTTATATACTCCATCCGTCCCTATTTAGTTGTCCACTTTAGAAATGACACACAAATTAAGGTAACAATAATTAGCATAGTAAAGTTATAATTTTACTCTTATAATATAATTTATTTTCAAAATAAATTCACCCAAGATAACTAATCAATGCTGGGAAGTAGGGGTGTGCATTCGGTTTTTTGGTTTGGTTTTACACTATTCTGTTTGGATTTTCGGTTTTTGATTTTGTAAATGTGTAACCCAATCCGATCCAAAATAAATTTGGTTTGGTTTGGTTTTTCTCTATTCGGTTTGACTTTTTTCGGTTTGGTTATTCGGTTATGTCAATAATTAATAACATATATAACCAAAACAATAATATTTAATCCCTTAAATATACTTTCTAATATAAATCATAAGTAAAACTTAAAACACAATACTTATAAGTATACCTATTGTAGATGTAATTCAAACATAAAAGGGAGAAGACACAAGTACCCCTAGACTATGACCGAAATCCCAAAGACACACCTTAACTAAATTAAGGTCCTATTACCCCCTTGAACTCATTTTTTTTTGTAATTTTGTACACCTTTTGACTTANAAAACCAAAAAACCAAAAAACCAATCCAAATAAAATTTCGGTTTGGTTTGGTTTGGTTATTCGGTTTAATCCGAATAGTGCACACCCCTACTGGGAAGTTCATAAGCTTATTTACTTTATTTATAACAATTTTTCACTTTAAATAAGAGTATAATAGGAAAAAATTTGTTATCCTTTCTTGATTTGTCAAAATGGACAACTAAATAGGGATAACTAAAAGAGGAAATATGGACAACTAAATAAGGACGGAGGGAGTACTAGATAATGTGGCCAGTGCTCCAATAATATAAATGGTATGTTTTGGGGCTAATAACCGAGTTTTTGAAGCGATTGTTTGCGTGGATAAAAGAATAATTTTTTTTTATCACAAACCTGTACTTTCTTTGACGCTATGTAACGCATAATAAGACTACCCACATACAACATTTTTTAAATATTTTATGTTGTCAATTATCATGATTTATAGTATTTTTACGATAGATTCACTTCAAGAATCAGTGGAATTTTTTGTATTTTTTTCAAAACATATTTTATATTATCAATTATCATGATTTATGATTTTTACGCAATTTTTAAATATAAAAAAAATAAAAAATAAGACAAATAAATTAAAATGGATCAAATATATGTTATTTTTGTTGTCTCAATTTATGTGACACAAATGAAATTTGGAGAGTCATCCAAATTTTCATATTTTTTTAAAAATGTTTTAAGTTATTAATTATTGTGATTTATAATATTTTTATGTAACTTTCAAATAACGTACATTACTGGTCACTTTGTCCTAATTTATGTGATATGGATAAAATTACAAAATTAACCCTTTTAAAATGTCTTTAAGATATTTTAAATTGTTAATTATTATTATTTATAATACTTTTTTGGTAATTTTAAAATGATATGTGTTATTTTTTCTGTTCCAATATATGTGAGACTGATAGAATTCTGAGAGTCAACGTATTGTATTATATAGCTTTTAAATATTTTAAATTGGTAATTATTGTAATTTTTAATATTTTTAAAGTCATTTGTAAATGATATATGTTGCTTCCTTGATTGAGACTTTTCCATTTGTGACACATATATATAGATATTTGGTGCCCGTGCCAGCACGGGCCCAATAAATATTAATTTTTTTTGTTTTAATTTTTGTTATATAAATGGAATTTGAAGATCAGTCGATTTTTATATGTTTTCTTAAAAATATATTTGAAGTTATTAAATTGTTGTGATTTATAGTATTTTTGCGTTAGTTTTGAATAATATAGGTTACTCATGTTTCAATTCACGTGAATAATCATAAATATTTTCAATTGTTAATTTATTGTGAATTCTAGAAATTTTGACGTTATTTTCAAAAAGTACATGTTACTTATTCTATTCCAATTAGTCAACCAAATTTCTTATATGATTTAAAAATATTTTTAGTTGCTAATTATTGTGATTTATAGCATCTTTTATGTAACTTTTAATAATATATAATTTGTTCAAATTCATATGACAATGATAAGATTTCAAGAGTCAACGCAATAAAAATTTAAATTTTTTGAAAAGTTGTACCTTTAATATATTTTGTAGCTAAAATATACTCTCTCCGTCCACTTATATTTGTCATGTTGCACTTTTTGAAAGTTCATTTGACTAATTTTCAAAGTTAAATCAGATTGTATTAATTTGATATTTAAAAAAAAAATTAAATATGCAAAATCTATACCAAAAGTACTATAAATTGTAATTTTTTGCCTATGAATATGATAAAAAACACATTATAAAATATTAGTTAAAATTCTTATAGTTTGACTCTAAAAAGGAAATCATAACAATTAAAAGTGCATAGAGAGAGTAATAAATAGGTAATTAAATTTAAAAAAGTTTAAAATAAAAGGTTGAAAAAAAGAATTAGATAGACAACATATATTGAAAATTGAAAGCATATAAATAATAAATTGGCTCAAATGAGGTCAAACTTTTTGGCTAATAAAGTAGTAGGTAATTATGGTGTTAAATTGTCCAATAATATAAATTTTAAAGGTACAACCATAAAAGAAGAATGTACAACACTATCTAAGCACATATCATCCAACACTTGTCATGTGCTAAGTAGTAGATATTCTCACTTATTATATATAGTAAAATACTAGATAATGTTGCTCGTGCTATGCACGGGTCCAATAATATAAATGGTATGTTTTGAGGCTAATAACCGGATTTTTGAAGCGATTGTTTGCGTGGATAAATGAATAAGTTTTTTTATCACAAACATGTACTTTCTTTGACTCTATTTAAGGCATAATAAGACTACCCACATACAATATTTTTTAAATATTTTATGTTGTCAATTATCATGATTTATAGTATTTTTACAATAGATTCACTTCAAGAATCAATGGAATTTTTTGTATTTTTTTCAAAACATATTTTATATTGTCAATTATCATAATTTATAGTATTTTTACGCAATTTTTAAATATATAAAAAAGTAAAAAATAAGACAAATAAATTAAAATGGACCCAATATATGTTATTTTTGTTGTCTCAATTTATGTGACACAAATGAAATTTGGAGAGTCATCCAAATTTTCATATATTTTTAAAAAATGTTTTCAGTTATTAATTATTGTGATTTATAATATTTTTATGTAACTTTCAAATAACGTACATTACTGGTCACTTTGTCCTAATTTATGTGATATGGATAAAATTATAAAATTAACCCTTTTAAAATGTCTTTAAGATATTTTAAATTGTTAATTATTATTATTTATAATACTTTTTTGGTAATTTTAAAATGATATGTGTTATTTTTTCTGTTCCAATAAATGTGAGACTGATAAAATTCTGAGAGTCAACGTATTGTATTATATAGCTTTTAAATATTTTAAATTGGTAATTATTGTAATTTTTAATATTTTTTAAGTCATTTGTAAATGATATATGTTGCTTCCTTGATTGAGACTTTTCCATTTGTGACACATATATATATAGATATTTGGTGCCCGTGCCAGCACGGGCCCAATAAATATTAATTTTTTTTGTTTTAATTTTTGTTATATAAATGGAATTTGAAGATCAGTCGATTTTTTATATGTTTTCTTAAAAATATATTTGAAGTTATTAAATTGTTGTGATTTATAGTATTTTTGCGTTAGTTTTGAATAATATAGGTTACTCATGTTTCAATTCACGTGAATAATCATAAATATTTTCAATTGTTAATTTATTGTGAATTCTAGAAATTTTGACGTTATTTTCAAATAGTACATGTTACTTATTCTATTCCAATTAGTCAACCAAATTTCTTATATGATTTAAAAATATTTTTAATTGCCAATTATTGTGATTTATAGCATCTTTTATGTAACTTTTAATAATATATAATTTGTTCAAATTCATATGACAATGATAAGATTTCAAGAGTCAACGCAATAAAAATTTAAATATTTTAAAAAGTTGTACCTCTAATATATTTTGTAGCTAAAATATACTCTCTCCGTCCACTTGTATTTGTCATGTTGCGTTTTTTGAAAGTCCATTTAACTAATTTTCAAAAGTTAAATCAGATTGTATTAATTTGATATTTAAAAAAATTAAATATGCAAAATCTATACCAAAAGTACTATAAATTGTAATTTTTTGCCTATGAATATGATAAAAAACACATTGTAAAATATTAGTTAAAATTCTTATAGTTTGACTCTAAAAAGGAAATCATAACAATTAAAAGTGCATAGAGAGAGTAATAAATACGTAATTAAATTTCAAGAAGTTTAAAATAAAATGTTGAAAAAAAGAATTAGATAGACAACATATATTGAAAATTGAAAACATATAAATAATAAATGGGCCCAAATGAGGTCAAACTTTTTGGCTAATAAAGTAGTAGGTAATTATGGTGTTAAATTGTCCAATAATATAAATTTTAAAGGTACAACCATAAAAGAAGAATGTACAACATTATCTAAGCACATATCATCCAACACTTGTCATGTGCTAAGTAATAGATATTCTCACTTATTATATATAGTAATATATAGTAACTACTCCCTCTATTCCATTTTATGTGAGGTAGTTTGACTTGACACGAAGTTTAAGAAAAAAAGAAGACTTTTAAAATTTGTGGTCCAAAATGAATAATAAAAATTTGTGTGACTGTAAATCATTTCATTAAAGATAAAATAGATATTTTATAGTTAAATTGTTACTTAATATAGAAATATGTCATTTTTTTGGGACTCATTAAAAAGAAAAGTAAGTCACATAAATTGGGACAAAGATAGTAGTAAGGATGCCCGGGCCCAACATGAACAAACTGTTATTGTAAATTTTTAAAAGTTGATACAATATGTTATGTGTAATAGTGAAATAGAGAGTGTGCAGTATGGCGTGCAAAGTGTCATGTCTGTGCTAATAAAAAGACTATTTCCATGGTTTCTTTTGGACATATCTTTGTTATAGTTGACTCCAAGCGAGGCAAATGTTTGAAAGTGTTGAGATGTACCACCAGCACAACAAAATTCCGTTGAGTCATACTTCTCTTAGTTTTGGCATTACCTGCATACGCCATTTAATCTTAACAGATGGGAAACAGAAAGTAAGAAGGAATGATGCAAATGCAGATTTATGTTTGCACTAACCATCAGTTGAAACCTTTGTAAAGTTAAGAGTGTGTGGCTCATTTGAGTTGCCTGATGTTTGACCCGACGAAATACATCTGTCAGTTAAATTTGTCCGTATAGTAAATAAAAAATCGTAAATGATCAATATGGATTAACAAGCTAACATTTTCCAAAAACTTTGAAAGAACAGACAATTTTTATTTCCTTTTGAAACTTTTCCTAATCTTGCATATGGCAACACAACAGGCAAAATAATAAGCAATACTTTCTACCTCGGAGAATTTGTTTGATTGTTTCTACTTCAAACTCGGATCAAAGTTACGGGAGAAGATTAACTGTCCACTCCTTTTGGCCAAATTGCAATTAAACTTAAGCTTATCCGAACGACGAAACCTCAACCATCTTATATAAAATGTCAAAATTAAAGGGCTGCACATGTACTTAATTTAGCACTTGTAAACCTCAATACGTATATGAATCAATCATGAGCTAGGTTATTCTAAAGTAAAGGCATATAAAAGTTATTGGCTTATAAAGGTAACTAAACAAACTAATGTAAATACAAATTACCTAGTTATGAGGAAAGTATGCATACATGAATGAAGATGTAGAATCTTCATAACATGATACAAAATAAAAATTAAAAGGCATTGCAGCAGCCCAAGATGAAGGAGAGATGTAATTACCTTAGAATTTAATACATCAGAAAATTAAAACAGAACAATGGCAACCGATTGGGAAAGGAGTTTCATGAAGTAATGGAAGATAGAAACGAAGTTTAGGATTAGGTGATTGCCGAAGCTGAACACCGGTTCTGTAAAAGTAGTGAAAGATTTCCTTGCTAAATATAACCAAAGTTTCACAATCCCTTATCTTTTGCAATCCATCTGAGTCGGATAATGATTAATTAAGTAGTTTCGAAAGGTGAACAGAAAGAGATTACTCGCAAAATTCATTCAAATTGTGATTATACTTGTACAATATATACTCTATCTTCTGCCCCAAATATAATGCATCAAAATGTAAAAATAATATAAATTGTACTTGGGTTGAGGATGTTATTAGTAGTTTAACACTCATCCAATCGTTATAGGTGAAGAACTGTAACACCCCGACTTTTCAAAACATCTAAATTAACTCGTATCTTCGTGAAAAGACAAGGAGGGTGGGTAATAAATTAATAATGATGTGGTATGTCATATTTTAAGTGTTCAAGGGTTGTATCTCAAGTTTTGAAGTTAGGTAAGTGGCAAAATAGAAGTTGACGAAAGTTATCGTAAGTTCTTTTTTAAAGATCTCTCTGAAATTTGGGTCAAATATCTTGGATGTTTTCTCCCAATATATAAAGAGTTAGAAGGCCTATCACCCATTAAATCAAAGGCCTACGAGTCTAGTTTGTAATGCACAAAACCCCGTATCCAACCGACATCAGAGTAAAAAGTTATGAGGGTTTTTTACTACGAACTGCCGGGGCAAAATCCGGGTCGGGTAAAAAAAATGTGATATGTCGGCTTACTCAACTTTTGAAACATTTCATTTCACTTCCAAACTAGGGAGAAAGCTTAAGAGAGGGTTCCTATGGAGTTCTTGCATGATGAATGTTAGTTTTTCTATGATTAAACGTTACCCCCGTGCCTAGAAACGTGATCTCTACACGCGGCAATTGTTTTTCCCTTCTATTAGCTGCATTTGGAGCTGGTTTTTGAAGATATAAATTTGTAGTTATTGGTGTTTCTTCAAGGTTTAGACTTGGTTAACTAAGGTAATCATCTCGGGACTCTTTTATGATTGTTTCTATGAATTTCTATGGACGTTTCGACAAGTTGGGGCAATATGGCAAATTTGTCGATTTAAGATTAATTATGAACTGCTTATAGGTGCATACCAGTTGTGTATATATAGTGTTTGTGAAGCTTAGGACATAAGGAACAACTTTCATGAAGGAACTACGATCTTTCGAGTGTTCATTGGAAAGGTATGTTAAGGTTATTCCCTTCGTTCGACATGTTTCCTTAGAGGTAGTTAACGCTGGTGATCTTGTAGATGTAATTGTGAGTGGTTGGCTGATTGAGTGGTTATAAACCCTCATTTTAGGGAATCATAATCAGGTAAGAATGACCCTAAGTTAGGAACGACTTGGAGATTATTCATATATATTGTTTATAGCTAAATTGCTCGCCTTTAGCCTATTCAATTGTTTGTTGCGCCCTTGAGGCTATTGTTGTTAGTTGTTGAGCTATGAACTGCCTATGGGGGGCTATGATGTTGTCTAATAGGACTATGTTATTTCCAAAAAGGGCTATGTGTTACCCACGGGGCTATATTGGTGCCAAAGAGTGTTATGTGTTGCCTACGAGGATATTTTGACGCCAAAGAGGGATATGTGTTGCCTAAAGAGCTATGTTGATGCAAAAGAGGGCTATGTGCAACCCATAGAGCTATGATGTTGCCTAAGAGGGCTATGTGCTGCCTATGGGGCTATATCGTTGCCAAAAAGGGCTATGTGACTTCTTACAAAGACAAGGGGCTACCGATAAGGATATGTAGATTGATTTGACACCTTCTTGGCTTATGGGTCCTAGGTAAATGGTATGTTGTTTGTACCTGCTGAACTTATGGGAGCTTGGTTAGGTTGATGTTTGATCATTTTTGTATTTTTAGATTCTGTAGCGGGTTAGCATGCTTATCTAAAATTTTGTTTTCCTTACGTGATTACTTTTGGTATATTATGATACTTGCTCACTTAGTCTATAGCCTTTCATACTCTGTACATTATTTTGTACTGACGCTCCACTGCCTTGGGGGCGCTGCATTCATGCATGCAGGTCCCGACAGACAACCTAGTGGACCTCCTCAACAACATGATTGACTTCTATCCGATTGACTAGCCCCTTTCCTCCGGAGCTGCCAGAATTGAGAGGTTTATTACCTTTTGTTGTATATATCTTTATGGGTAGACTGGTGCCCTGTCCCGCCAATCTTTACTACTCTTAGAGGCTTGCAGACTAGTGTGTGAGGTGTATAGCTGGGTTATGACCATACTGGCCTAGGTTGTTGGTTTGCTAGCTGAAGTTTGTGAGCTGTTTGATGTATTGTATTGATATATATCTGCTTTTAGTTTTGGTATAGATATCATGGTGGCCTCGACGACCCAATCGGGACTTCTGTGCTAGTTGGCTATTTATTTATATGATCTCCTGGGAGTAACTGTTTCTTTTATAGATCAGTTGACAGGGGCCTTGCCGACCGATGACTTAGTTTTAAGTCGAGATATACTTGTTTAATTTCTTGATTGTGTGTGGCTGCCATGCGTTATAGCAAATTGTTCACCAGGTTTGGCTCGGGCCTGAGTTTTGACATTAGGAGCCAGTTGTGCCCCTCGAGTTTGAGGCGTTACAAGAACGTTCCGACTTCATGTACTTGGAGAATTTAGGCAAAACATTAGTATGTATGATATTGAAAGAGATCAATAGTGAGTCAACACCTTAAGGAGTTTACAGTACTTAGAGACGGCAAGCTGGTGTAATAATTGTCATCTACTTCACAAGCAGGTTGTTTATATTGATAATTCATTCCAACTTGAAAAGTGAAACTACCTTTGGCCTTGCACCAAAGATATCAACATGGTTTCCCAAGTCTGCTACAGAGCTTGAAGAAAGTAAAAGAGCTTTAGCATTTTGCTAATTTCTCTCATCTCTAAGCACCATGGCAGTAAAAGTTATAAAGCTTTGTCTTGACACCTAATTTTCTGTGACATCTAAACACCTACGAGCAGACATGATTAGAAAGATAGTTAACGATTACTATTTATACATCACATTCACCGGACTATGCTAATACGAGATGTTTTGTATACTGGATTGCCCCTTTACTATTTATACAAGGATCTCATAAACTTTCTGTTCCAAAATGAGGTGAAGCGAATTGAATGTGACCTCATAGATTCTTCAGTTAAGTCAAAAATTTAGAAGAAAGAAGTATACCATAAAAACATTTCAAGACGGCAAAGTAAGTAAATTAGGCTTCAGGTTTTGTATCAGGCGTCTATATTTTTGACTAAGCAAATGATAAGAAACAGGTCAACATAAATAAGATTATAAATTGAAATTTCACAAAGTATGCATACTATGTAAACAATAACGAATTAACACGTAAAATTCATATTTCAATAGGTAAAAAACCGATGGATTGATTCAAAATGTGAAGTTTATGACCTCATTTTGAATTTGTATCCAACGCTGAGAAGACATTTTAATGTCCACTGTAACAACCCAAAATTTGTATTTTCTAGGGAAGTGCAAGTTTTGCTATTGTCATTCCAAATTAAAACAAATTCTACACTATACTGAAACAACAATAATAACAACTACCAAAATGTGATTTTTTACATAGTAAACTTAGCTATGCTGACAACATGCCGATAGAGGCGTATCTAGAATTTCGAGATGATGGGTGCATTATTACAAAAAAGGTTGATCTAAGATATAAATTTGATCAGTTCGAGATTTATGTTTTTATTATTGAAAACCATTCAAATTAATATTATAGGTCCAAAATTAATTAAAATGTCAAAATGTTACCAATAACCATTTAGAGAGGTGTTATCTAATTTTAGAAAGAAAAATAAAACAAGATGAATATAAAATTCAAATTTCTAACCTCACGTAGAGAGGTGCACCCAGTCATCATAACATTATATGATACTCCGAGTATGTGTTCATACATCTATATTTTAATATTTTTAAAAAATATAACACTACTATATATGATCTCGAGAGGGGAGCATGGGTTCACGTGAACCCGGTGACCCCTCCTTAGATATGCCTCTGCATGCCGAAGCACACAACGGGAATAACCAAATTAGAGCAAGATTCAACATCAAACAGGTGAAGATAATCCAAATAAAAATACGAAAAATAAAACGAGGACAACAAAGAAACACACATTTGGTTTCTTTGAGCAACGAAGCAGAAGCATAGTCAGCACTTTTATCAAACACTTCAACTGCAATTTGAAACCATCATAATTTAATGGAACCAGAAACCTGATTATTCACAAAGAGAGGAGAACAAACTAAACCATTACCCAAAAACAAAGCAATGACTTAAGAGAACACGCAGATGAAAAATTCAGAACATAAAAGAAATACATACTCGCAAGAAGACGAAGCACAAGGGAGTAAAATTCATGAAAACTATGAAAATCGTTCATGGCTCCTTATTTGTAAGCAGAAATAAGGAGCACCGCTTGAACCAAAGAAAAAGCAAGGAAACACCGAAGCAACATGCAACAAAAATACAAAAAATCCAGCAAATCAAGAACAATCAGTAAATTGCAACTGAGACGAGGCATAAAGAAGTGAAATTTGACCATTCTATTTTTTACTATATCAATGGCCAAAAATGGTGGGTTAGATTTTTTAAAGTATTCGGGTTCTCCCAAGAAGGAAACATCGCCAACGACCTATATACGTCACTCCAAAAACGCAGGACAATCAGAAATCGCGGCTGAGTAAAGGTATAAAGAAGACAAATTTAACATCCATTTTTTAAAAAAGTTAACATGCAAAAATGTTGGATTAGGTTTTTTTCAGAACTTGGATTCTTCTATTCAAAAGATACTCACCTGAATCGAAGATGCGGCATCGAGCCGAAGCAAAGCGGCAAACTTCAGCGAGCAGAACAGGAAGCAACCGAGGTGGAGGAAGATGGAAGCTTAAAGGGACGCGTGTTAAGCTAGAAAGTGAAGGAAGATGAAGCTGTGGTTTTTGTGTAAAATTGAAAGTGTTATTAATGACAACACTACCCTTATGAGCAAGCACACATATCGACGGAGTGGTGCTTGGTAAGCCCTAACTCCCTCTTATATAATAAGAGAATATTTACAAAAAAAAATAATAATTTAAAAGATTACTTATATTAAGGGCAAAAGAAAAGAAAAAATGAAAAGGAGTCTACCGAAATGCCCCAAGTGTATTATTTTTTTTAAAAACCACATATTTATCTTTTAAATGTGGTATTTGGTTAAACTTAAAGAGTCTGCATTTCAATTAATGATTCTCATCAAAATAAAATTTCATCTCAATTCAAATTCAGTTATTTGTACGTATATCAAATTATGCAGTTTAGTTTATAAAACGATATTCTTAAATTCTGTGAAATTATTATTTATTAACAAAAATAAGTTTATCTATCTTTGTAAATAATATATATATCAAAGAACTTTCAATTCAAATACCTCATGTATTTCTTACTTGCTTCTGGTGTATCTTTTTTTAATTTTTAATATACTATAATTGCTTTCATTATACCTGCAAAACAAACGAGCACACACAAAAATATAAATTATGATATGTTCTTAAATGAATAAATCAAGACTTTCCTATTAATATGACATGAAGTTAAAGATAAATTTACCCACCATACATTTCAGTCGAAAATAGCAACATATTGATCATTATATGGAATAATTTGATCTATTATAAACAGAATTTAAAAACTCAAAGTTCAATTTAAAATAAAACGGAAAAATATAAAGAAGAATTTCAATATTAAACAATACAGTGTATACCATCCAACATCCAAATTTATCTCTTATTTATTTTTAAAATTGTTAAGTGACTTTTCAATAGCTTATTACTTGTCTTAGTCACATTGCAAACTATATATATAGAGAGATTATGTTATATATATATATATTAATACATGAGAAATTATGGGATTACTATGTATAGAATTTTAATGTATGTATTAGCATGATTAAAAATATAGTTATATATTCGTCAAGAGATTTTGACAAAATACATACGGTTAGTGTGAGTGTCATTTTAATATTCTAAAATGTTGCCATTTTTCACTAACACATACAAAACTAGAGGCGGATTCAGAATTTGGAGGTTTTGGATACCACATTATCCAAAAAGAGAACAAACACGTTGATTGCTTTAATTATGAGTTACTATTCGATTTTTTTTTTATTTTTATAGACAAATCAATCGAATATACACATTTAGTAATGTTTTCTTTTGAATATTCTCAAATTCAAGATAACTAGTTAGCAGTACATCTTTTTTTTTTTTTAAAAAAGAAAAGAAATACAAGGTCTTATTCTCTAAAACTTTGAGAAAGAAAAAAAAATATAAAGAAAGAGAAAAAAAATAAAAGTTTTGGTGCATATAACTGTAGGGGTGTACATGGCCGGGTTGGTTTGGGTTTTTCAAATATCAAACCAAACCATTTGTGTCAGATTTTTAATTTTATAAACCAAACCAAACCAATAAAACTCGGGTTTTTTAACCTCAGGTTTTTTCGGTTTTTTTTGGGTTTTTCTGTTTTTCGGGTTGTTTCGGATTTTTCCGGTAAAGTATTCATACAAACATATAATTTACTTGTACTTCAAATATTTGTTAATTTAGTCCTACCAAAATACAACTATCTAAGGTGTTTCTTAAAAAAATAACACAAAATATGATATGATTAATGACACTAAAATATTCAACAAAAATAATAATAATGAAATCGCGTAAAATAAATATTGCAAATTAACAAGTCATAAGTACAATGATCATAATTTAAAAGTACTAAATCATGCTAAAATAAGTTCAATAAGTATTAGTTACATAGACTAAATATTAAAAGAAATTAAAATTAGATTATGTATTTTAATTGTCTAAACCAATGTAAAACTAAAGAACAAATATTCAATATTATTGTCATTCTTAGTATTGAATTGATTTTCTTTTTGTATTAGTATTAATTTGATTTAAACTTTATTATAATTACCAACATCTGTGGACTATAATCTTTTGTTGGACCATTCAGAAATCTAAGTTTCAAACTTGAAATAATATATTAAAAAGATAAAAACTATGAAAAGTATAAGAAATATTTAAAAATTATATCAAAGTAAATATTTTTAAGCATAAAATTAAAATTTAAAATTATATATATAATGTCGGGTTGGTTTGGTCTCGAGTTGATTTTTTTTAGTTAAAACCAAACCAACCCAAATATAGTCGGGTTTGTTTTTTCAATACCAAACCAAGTCAAACCAAACCACTAGTCGAGTTTTTTTTCCGATTTAACTCGATTTACGATTCGATCGATTTTCGATTCGATTTTGTACACCCCTATATATAAGTTTCAAATCCGCATCACTTGGAGGGACTGTTCCACCAGTTGCCACTGGATCACCTCAACCTTTTGTTACTCTTGGTGAGAATGGTAATATATATTATATTTTTTTTATGAATATACACAAGTATAAATAAAATTTCAACCAAGGACATCGGGTGTCGGGGCACCCCCTCTCTAACATGTAGATCCGCCACTGTTCACAACCCATTTAACTTGCCTCAAAATTTCATTTTGATATTTCAACTCAACCTTATTCCATTTTAATCCTCCGACTTCATTTTTCTTCTACCACTTAAATACAATTTTTTTTATTCAATATAAATGTTCAACTAGTATTAGACAATCTTTAAAAATGTAAAAAAAAAAATCTAATCAAATAACATCACGTGGTTTATTTTCTCCAAGTCATTTAAAGTTACTTGACATTTACATTAATTGTATCAATTAATCATTTTTAAGCCATATAAGAATATATTCACAATGCTTGTTCTCACCATGCAACTCAATGAAATACTAAACAAATACTTGTTCGATGAATTTTGTACTTGAAAAAAATCATGGCAGCGAAAATATGGAACAAAATAAAACAAAGAATGAGACGCAGGTTAATGAAAAAGAAGTACAACTATTAGAACATGTAAAAATTAAGAAAAAGATCAAAACATCAATCTATCCCAAGAAATATTGGTACTGTATATAGAATCAATTGAGTTGGCAAATACGTTTCCAAAAGAAACAACTGATCGTGACGATCAAAATAAGCTTGCTGCACTAAAAGCAGCTACTGAACATGTTGTCCATTCAATCATAAAGACTTGCAACAAAAGAAAATCATATAGTTTGTCCATGTTGTCTTTTTGAGAAAGGTAAGTCCACACACTATCTCTTTTATTTTTTTACAATTTAATTGTACATTCATATTCAATTTTACATATAGGGTGTGTTTGGTACGAAGGAAAACATTTTCCGGAAAATGTTTTTCAATTTTCTCATGTTTGAGTGGGTTAAATGTTTTGGAAAATGTTTTCCAAATCAACTCATTTTCCTCAAATTTAAGGAAAATGACTTCCCCTCAAATCTTAAGGAAAACATTTTTCAAAACTTTCTTCCAACTTCAAACTACAATTACTTTTTTGTTGAAAAAATCAATTTATTTTGTCCCTACCCTCAAACCAGCCCTCCAACCAACCCCCCCCCCCCAAAAAAAAATAAAAATTTAAAGCTTTTTTTTAAATTCAATTTTTTTACCCACCCTCACCCCTACCCCTACCCCCACCCCTCCCAAAAAAATATTAAAAATTATTTTAAAAAGATATTTCTAATTTCAATTTTTTATTTTTTACCCCCATCCACTACCCTCGCCCCCCCTATCAATTTTTTTTATTGTTTTTTAAAAATATTTTTAACTTCAAATTTTTATTTTTTCATCCCGATCCTCAATCACCCACGCCCCCCCCC
>NC_064289.1:29579608-29687371 GCF_019186545.1 Solanum stenotomum | reverse complement strand
CCCCCCACTCCACCCCCAAAAAAATTTAAGTTCGTTTTTAAAAAATATTTTCAATTTCAAAAATTATTTTTCTACCCTAGTAAAAATAAAAGATATTTCTCAAAAGAAATAATATTCATTCATAAATCAAACACTAAAAATCTTTTTCGGAAAATATTTTCTACTCACCAACCAAACATGAGAAAATAAGTAAAAATTCAACTTGTTTTTCAGGAAAACATTTTCTAGAAAAACATTTTCAATGAAAAACATTTTCCTTCATACCAAACACACCCATAGTTTGTACAATTGTACAATATATATATTTAAGGTAAGACCATATAGTTTGTACATTATATATATACTAGGTAGAGGTCGCACGGGTCCAACATTGGAAGATTTTTGTTAGTTGGATGTAGACACAGAAATGTATGAGCAGTCTAAATGCATACATGGAGACACACACACATATATATAGATAACTATCATAAATATGGTTGACAATTGTTTTGTTTGTTGTTATGGCTGTATTATTTACATTGGATATTTACAGCATACTATATTTACATAATGTTGCCCTTTTGGCCTCCAGATAAAAAGTACATGTGAAATAAAAGGGAAAATGAATTTAGTATAACTTTGAAGTGAATGGATTATTTAAGAACGAATTTAGTATAGTAAATGTGGAGCATTGTATCAACAACTCTGAAATATTTTAGTGAATGGATTATTTAAGAATTAAAGATAGCATGCAAGATCAAAGTATATTATAATAATATAATTTTGGGTTGTACCTGAGAATTTTGAAGAAGTTGGCACCATCAACATTAGAAGTGCTATCAACATTTGTAGTAGTTGAGTAGATAAAATGGTGGTGCCAACCATATTGCAAAAAAGTAGTACATACTTCACTGGTAACAAAAGGAGAAATTATCAATTGTTGGAGAAAGAGTGTGACAAATGAATGTAGTTTAGTTAATTAGAGTTAGATCAGGATTCTAATTAACAAGCGATATTTTGTGGTGTATTAAAAGAACATAAACGACTGGATGGTATTTGCATTTGATGGTAGTATGTATCAAGTAAAAATAAGTTGTGAAGAGAATACCTTTCAGTCTTCCTCTATCATGATCTGGTACAACTTGCATTTGCTGCTTTCTGGAGTTGCTGGTGCATGTGAGTGGCAATGGCTGATTGCTAGCAATATTGGTCCTCCCTCACTATTTACATGAGATTTCATTTAGAACTTGCTAGTTTTTCTTTTTCTTTTTATCAAACAAAAAGGCAAGTCTAATCTAACAAAATATACTTTCAAAAAACAATGTTAGGTGTACACTACATCTACCTCTAAAAAACTGTAGAATCAAAACGTGTCTGGTTAGATTAAACAAATTATTAACAAAATTTAACTCGCATACCTATAGAATGCATTAACTTTATAAGCATCATTAAAAGAAATGTCAAGTAAGGCAGCAACATTAACCTGAAATTGCTATCTTTCTGTCTATATGATCTTATAGACTCAAATTACTTTATATATGGATGTTTTATATCTAGCTAGTTGTATTTGACATTATGATGTTTGCGTAATCAACGACACAACTTCTGATGCAAGTGTCTACGATCGTGCAATAGTATAATAACCCAACCAAGGGTTGGACTTGGGGTCGAGTCCCAAGNACATTATGATGTTTGCGTAATCAACGACACAACTTCTGATGCAAGTGTCTACGATCGTGCAATAGTATAATAACCCAACCAAGGGTTGGAGTTGGGGTCGAGTCCCAAGGGAGTGGTTTCGAGAATTAATAGAAAAATAAAATTTAGTTCTAACTAGTCGTAGCTAAAGACATTAACGATTAAAAACATTGTAAGTTAAAGGGAGTGACAGAAAAGTGTCAAATATCGATGGAGGTTTGTCACAAGTAGTAAAAACAGTGAAAATAACAAGAAAATCAAGTATGGGAAAATATTCTTGGGGTGTGACCGCAATACAAGTTAATATAAATCGTTGGGTTCATGCTTTCAATAGGCAATTTGCAAGATAATAGTGACTAGGCTAAGCTTTAGATGGAAATAAGTTCTCTCTCGAGCAACTTACCTCGTTTCAAATGGGTTCCTCTCGGACACCCATTTGCCGCATGAAGGCCAGCCTACGCCTTACCCCACTCACTCTCTCGAGCTGAGTGTTAGGATATGGGACTAGGGCTCACCCTCTCGGGCTAAACCTCATGTCGACCCACTCCTTAAGCCATTAGTCTAGCGGTCTTGGTTTCACGACCTCTCTCTCGATCAAGCCGAAAACACATAGGTGGTTTTGTATTTGCAACTACAAACCCATTAAATTAAACCACAACCACTAGGTGAAATCACCATTAAAATACATCTAACCTATCAGCAAGTAAAACCCAACAATAATCTTAACTCATATTGGCTAAACACACCCCAAGAATGAGGGTTTTTAGCCACACATCAAGAAATAAGCAATTATACCAAAAATGATAGCAAAATCAAACAAGTATAATAAATTAAACCTTAATGTAAGCAAAGGAAGAAGAATAGAAAAGACCCACTTCCAATTTGGGGAAGATGAACTCCTTTCTTCAAGTCTCCCAAAAACCCTCTCTAAACTTGAGAGAAAAATACAAGAAACTAATATTCTAAGAATAAAAATTATACTAATGTTCGGATCTCTCAAAATAGCAGCTAAGGCTAGTATTTATAGTTTTCAGATTAATTGCTGCAACGGATCATTCGGCGAGGTTAGTGTGAATCGCCGATCGACTCGGTGATTCGCCCATCATCTGGTTCATCGCCTTTTCGTTCTTACCTTCAGCATCTTTGTGTTCTGGATCATTGGGCGGTATATTTCTGCTTCGCGAAACTGATCGGCGACGCGCCGACTACTCCTTTCATCGTCTTTTGATCCTCTTCCTTCAGGGCTTCGTGTACTGGAACAAAGGGAAAAGTACGTTCCTTCGGCGATTCGCCAAGTGTGTTTGGCGATGCTCAAGCTTCATTCTCTTCGTTCTCTTCAGCCTTTTTATTTCTTTTTGCGCCTAAGTGTCCATGCTTCCATTAAAACTTCAAATACCCGAAACTTAAGCGTTTTCGTGAGATATTGAGATAAAATAAGCATTTGAGGACACAATTTCTATTAAAATAAAACCCTAAATGAGTCCAATCCGAGGACTCATCAACACTCCCAACTTAAACTTTTGCTTGTCCTCAAGTAAAGCTCAAGTTCAACAGTTCAAATAAGATGTCTCAAACAGTGCTACACAAGATTCAATCATGAACATACACAACAAAACTCAAACTACTCATGCTAAGATCAATTGTGTCCTCAAAGATTCAAGTTGTGACACACCATTATCAAAGATTCTCATGCTCGCAATACTTGCTTCAAATGCAAGTGCAAGCTCAACAAAAGTGTCTAAATGCCCTCACACAAATGATGATTCCATATTCACACACAAAGGTTAACCATTTTAAGATCAGGAATCAGATGCAATACTCACACTCAAAAAGAGGAACACAATGCATGCTTTCACCCATAGGTTTACCCTTATTTTCCAATCAACCTTCGGTTCGGCTCACTCAAGATCAAAAAAGGTTTTTTCAAGGCTTGTAATGGGGCTGAGTGCAAATGTATGGTCATTTAGGCTCAATGACTTTCATCCTCATGAGATGTGGTGCTCTCAACACATTCTTTTCTTCCTTCATCAATTTTTCTTCTAGTGCTTTAGAAGTCATCCTATTATTGACTCTCCATGTATTGCTTGGAAACCCAATTTCTTTCGTACTTTTATTTTACCACTTTTATTTTTTTTATTTTTTTTATTTTTATATGGAGGGTTTCCATTTTGTTTTGCAATACCATGGGTTAAGAGAGACTTCTTCAAGCACTTCTTGATTTCTTCTTTTCCCTTTATACCACACCCCCAACTTAGGCTTTTGGTCTAAGTTGGCTATTCACTAAACACATCTCAAGAGGATTATAGGTAGTGGATGAAGAAAAGTCTAAGTTTCATCAAGTTTCTTCCAAAGAAGGATAGGCTCAAAGGGTGCTCAAGAGAGGTTTACACACTCACAAAGGAGATCACAAGAGAGGTATATGTCAAATTGGCTCACACTATTTGAAAGCTACCTAAGATCATCTCAAGAGCAAGCCTTACTTAATCAATTGGACTACCGGGGCAAATTCTAAGTGTATTTATGCATGGTTCAAGGTAAGCTCATCACACAAGACATCAACACTAAAGTTAAACAAGACTCCACACTTTCGCTAGTGTGCAATGATAATCACAAGAGAATCAATTTGATACATGGCAAATCACAACGAGATGCAAAGAGTTCACATATTGGCTATGCAACTTCATTTGGTCTCATGGTAGCCGCACATTCATGTTTGTTCAATTGAGAGCACTATTCAAGTCATCGGTATTTGAGCGAAATTGAGACTCGAATTTGTATAAGAACAACCACCAATTTTGCAAATATTACCGAATAATAATTAATAATGCATGTGATCCCATCGACTCAGAGACTCATCAAGGATTTAACAATATCAACATCATGCAAATGAGTACAATTTTTTTATAAATCGAATGCGGGGTTCGAGTTACCAACCTTTTATGCCAAATAAAATGCTACTGAGATGCTAGGCAGCAATGTAACCCAATTCCGCGCATAATTCGACAACTAAAATACTTTAAAAATGCAAGAAATATAAAGCTGGAGTGCAGGTGTGAGTTGGATAGGATGAAGAAGTGAGAGAAAGTGAATGAAATAGAACTTTTAAACCTGTGGCTTGCAGAAACCATCCAGTTGCCGCCCATTCGGCGATGTGTATCAAGTTCGCCCATTCACTCGGCGAAGCGCTGAGTGTCTTCGCCAATTGTAACAGGAGCTGCAACTTATGTGAGGATCCTAACAGCGGATAAGATCGGGATCGCCGACCTGGTTGGTGATTCGCCAATAATTTCCTGGGCTCGCTGACTTATACAGACTCCAATGTAAAATTATCTTGAGTCCAACAATGGTCTGGGTCGGGGTCACCGACCTTTTCGGCAAAACAGATCGGCGACGCACCGACTACTCCTTTCATCGCCTTTTGATCCTCTTCCTTCAGGGCTTCGCGTACTGGAATAAAGGGCGAAGTATGTCCCTTCGGTGATTCGCTGAGTGTGTTTGGCGATGCTCAGGCTTCAATTTCTTCGTTCTCTTCAGCCGTTTTGTTTCTTTTTGCGCCTAAGTGTCCATACTTTCATTAAAACTTCAAATACCTGAAACTTAAGCATTTTCATCAGATATTGAGATAAAATAAGCATTTAAGGACACTATTTCTATTAAAATAAAGCCCTAAATGAGTCCAATCTGAGGACTCATCACATTACCATGACAAAGTTACTGTTGGACCAATATCTGAAAACTCAAAAGATCATCAATAAAAAGCTTCTTCATATCGAGAACTATAAATCATAGATTATTATTTTGTAAATTCATTTCTGAAAAGACTTATGAGTTGGGCAAAGGACTTTGATACAGGCTTTACCAGATTTGTTCAATATATGTAGCATGTCCAATATTACGTACAGTGGCCGAGTTTGGATATAACAGAAGTAGGATATACAATTCTGAAGATAGCTGAGTAACTGGGAGGTGGGTAGATTTTGTTGAGCTAATGCAAGTGCTTGAAGAATTTAAAAGAACTATTACAGAGAATTGGGCTTCAATGATCCCTAGATGTAAAGGGGTTGTTGAACCCTTCTACTTCTAAGCAATTAGAAAAGCGTCGAATTAAAAGTAAGTGAATGAAGTCAGATAACAGCCAACAAAAAGCAAACTAAAAATGGCATGCTACATATATGTTTGACTACAAGATGATCTGTATGATACGTGAATGATTATTTGTAGTTTAATAGCAAATACCTTTTCATCTTGTAATACCATCAATTGATATTTCTTGTGTCCCTCTTTCTTGGTTAGGGGATGGCCTTTATCTACCACATGGACTTGATAAGTCCACTCATTTGTACGTGCTCATGGTGATTTTGTTGATAGTAAATCTTTCTGTCATGTCTGGAAACTGAGCTTAAAATATGTTAATACAGAAACATTAGCGTACATCATTAACAGAGGATGAATGACATGAAGTAGAATTATATAACTAATTCTAGTAGATGTAGCTGGAGATTCTTAACTTCATGCTACAAATGAAAATAATTTCAAAACCTCAATGCAATAATGGGAAGAAATTATGGGGTTCCAGCCCCATTTTTATTAAAGTCTTAATTTGATACAACTACATACCAACTAAATCTTATCAAGATAACTACATAGTTGCAAAGTTTGAAACTTTGGTATTTTTATGATGTCATTGGTGACATCATTAGGAGTAGATTTATCCTATAAATAGAGAGCCCTTGCTCATTTAAAAAACACACCAATTCAAAGAAAAAGATAAATATAGAGAGCTGTGAGGTTTCCATAGACTATACAAGAAAAATAGTCTGTGAAAAAACATAGAGTGTGAGCGATATTTTAGTAAGGTGGAAATTAAAAAAAGTGTTATTCCTTTTGAGTGTGTAGTAGTCACTTTGAGTATTGTATTCGTGACTACACAGTGTAAAATTCCTTACAATAGTGATATCAATTGCTCCTTTTAGCCCGTGGTTTTTCCCCTTATTTAGAAGGGTTTCCACGTAAAATTATTGGTGTCATTATTTTTCCATTTTATTTCCATTACTTTTACCATATATAGTTTTGTGCTTGTCCGCGTTTTCCCAAAAAATTGGTATCAGAGCCAAGGTTTTATCTAAGTATGCTATGTGGTTGCAGCACAGTCTGAACTTCCACATCAGAAAAGATTTACTTTGGTTTGCAATAACTATTTTTTTTGGGGAAAACGATGGAAGCCAACACAAGTAGAATGGTTACTTTGAATGATGTTAATTATGCCATTTAGAAGGGGAAAATGGAAGATCTGCTTTATGTCAAGAATTTTTATCAACAAGTCTTTACCACTGTAAAGCCTAATAATAAAACATATGAAGAGTGGAATCTGTTACACAAACATGTTTGTTGATTCATTAGGCAATGGGTTGACGATAATGTGTTGAACCATATTTCTGGGGAGACACATGCTCGAACCCTATGGGAGCATCTTGAAAGTTTGTATGCTCGGAAGACTGGCAACAACAAAATGTTCTTAATAGAGCAGGTGTTGAGTTTAAAGTATCATGATGGTTCTTCGATGACAGACCATCTGAATAATTTTCAGGGGTTCATGAACTAATTATCTGCTATGGGCATCAAATTTGATAAAGAAATTCAAGACTTGCTTCTACTTGGTTCCTTATCAGACTCTTGGGAAACATTTAGAACTTCATTGTCAAATTCTGCTCCGGATAGTGTGATCTCAATGGATTCCGCCAAGAGTAGTGTCTTGAACGAAGAGATGAGAAGAAAAACTCAAGGTTCTTCTTTGTCGGATGTCCTGATAACTGGCTCCAAGGGGAGAAACAAAACTCGTAGTTCTCAAAATAGAGAACAAAATAGGAGAAAATCTAGAGGCAAACTTAAGGATATTGAGTGCTATCATTGTAGCATGAAAGGGCACACAAAGAAGTTCTGCAAGAAGTTGAAGAGGGAGAACAAAAACAAAGAGGAAACTAAAGAAGATGGAGATAAAAATTGCTTAGCCACCGTCACCACCGAAGATCTTGTTACCGTCCTTGATGTGGATATGATAAATATTGCTTGTGATGAGTCAAGCTGGGTTGTGGACACTAGTGCCGCATCTCATGTGATATCAATGAAGGATTTTTTCTCTTCCTATACTTCTGGTGATTTTGGAACCTTGAGTATGGGTAATGAGACTGTTTCTTGGGTGGTTGATATTGGTAAAATTTGTTTGGAGACTAGTGTTGGAACTAAACTAATTTTGAACACTGTGAAACATGCTCCTGATGTTCGTCTGCACCTGATTTCTGTTGGTGTTTTAGATGATGAAGGATATATTAATGCCAATAGTGATGGAAAATGGAAGCTCATTAAGGGTTCTTTAGTTGTGGCTCGTGGTAATAAACATCGTGGTCTATACTGGACTACGACTTCTGCTTGTGTTGATATGGTAAATGCGGTTGAGAGCGATGACTCTTCAACATTATGGCACAAGAGGCTTAGCCACATCAACTAAAAAGGACTTAATGTTCTAGCCAAGAAGAAATTATTGTCAAATTTCAAAAGTGCTAAATTAGAAAAATGTGAGCACTGCTTGGCTAGTAAACAAAATAGAGTTTCATTTAAGTCTTGTCGTCCTTCAAGAAAGACAGAGTTGCTTGAATTGGTGCACTCTGATTTATGCGGTCCAATGAAGACAATGACATTGGGTGGTGTACTCTACTTTGTCACTTTTATTGATGACTGCTCGAGAAAACTTTGGGTCTATGTCTAGAAGACTAAAGACCAAGAATTAGGTCTTTTCAAGCAGTTTCAGGCTTCAGTTGAAAGAGAAACTGAAATGTATTTGTACTGATAATGGTGGTGAATATTGTGGACCATTTGACGAATACTGCAAACATCAAGGTATTAGACACCAGAAGACTCCTTGGCTAAATGATTTGGCTTAGAGGATGAACAGGATCTTGATGGAAAGAGTTAGATGTTTGCTTTCTGAAGCAAAGTTGCCTAACTCATTTTGAGGTGAGG
The DNA here is from genome assembly GCF_019186545.1 of Solanum stenotomum. NCBI lineage: Eukaryota > Viridiplantae > Streptophyta > Magnoliopsida > Solanales > Solanaceae > Solanum > Solanum stenotomum. The sequence goes on along the minus strand of NC_064289.1, from coordinate 29,678,677 downwards.
CTTTATTGATCGTTGCACATGTTATTAATCAATCTCCTGCTGTTGCTTTGCAAAGTGATGTACCAAATAGTGTTTGGTATGGAAATGATGTTTCCTATGACCATTTGAAAGTATTTGGCTGCAAAGCTTTTGTACATGTGCCGAAAGATGAGAGGTCAAAGTTAGATGCCAAGACAAGGTAGTGCATCTTCATTGGACATGACCTTGATGAATTTGGTTACAGACTATATGATTCAATTGAGAAGAAACTCGTGATAATATTTTCATGGAGAATCAAACAAATAAAGATATTGACAAAGCAGAGAAGCTAAAATCTTCAAGTTTTGATGGCATAATTCATCTAGATGAAGTTCCTCACGCAAGTATACATGATGTTGTTGGGCTTGATGATCATGGTGACGCCCATAATTATGTATCGAATCAACATGTTGATGTTGATAATAACAATGATATTGTTATTGATGATCCTCCTGCTCATGAAGTTGTGGACGAATCAAATATTCCGCTTAGGAGGTCCACAAGACATCGGGTTCCTTCCTCTCGTTATTCACCCAATGAGTATGTGTTACTCACTGACGGGGTAGAACCTGAATGTTATGAGGAGGCCATGGAAGATGAGCACAAGGATCGATGGATTAAAGCCATGCAAGATGAGATGAAGTTCAGAACCACACTTATGAGTTGGTAAAACTGCCCAAGGGCATGAGAGCTTTGAAGAACAAGTGGGTGTTCAAAGTTAAAGTTGAAGAACACAACTTGAAGCCCAGGTATAAAGCTAGATTGGTTGTTAAGGGATTTGGTCAAAGAAAGGGTATTGACTTTGACGAAATATTTTCTCCTGTTGTGAAAATGTCCTCAATTCGTACAGTTCTAGGTTTGGCTGCTAGTCTTAATTTAGAGATTGAGCAGATGGATGTGAAGACGGCTTTCCTTCACGGTGAACTAGAAGAAGAAATTTATATGGAACAACCCGAGGCCTTCAAAGTAGAAGGTAAAGAAAATTTGGTGTGCAAACTCAAAAAAAGTCTTTATGGCTTAAAGCAAGCTCCTAGGCAGTGGTACAAGAAGTTTGAATCTGTTATAGGGGAGCTAGGCTATAGGAAGACTTCTTCAGATTATTGTGTATTTTTACAAAAATTTCCTGACAATGATTTTATCACCCTCTTGTTGTATGTGGATGATATGCTAATTATGGGCAAGAATACTTCCAAGATTGATGACTTGAAGAAAAAGTTGCGTAAGTCTTTTGCTATGAAAGACTTGGGTCATGCCAAGCAAATTTTGGGCATGAGAATTACTCGTCTCAGAGATGAAAGGAAGATTTATTTGTCACAGAAGAAGTACATTGAACGTATACTAGAGAGCTTCAATATGAAGAATGCTAAGCCTATTAGCACACCTCTTGCTGGTCATATGAAGTTGAGCTAGGAGATGTGTCCTACAACTAGGGAGGAAAAAGAGAGCATGACCAAAGTTCCATAATCCTCCATCGTCAAAAGTCTAATGTATGCAATGGTATGCACTAGACCTGATATTGCTCACGCAGTTGGTGTTGTCAGAAGATTTCTCGACAATCCGGGAAAAGAGCATTGGAAAGTTGTGAAGTGGATACTCAGGTATCTTAGAGGAAGCTCAGATGAATGCTTGTGTTTTGGAGCATCAGATCCAATCTTAAAAGGCTATACGGATGCTGATATGGCAGGTGTCCTTGATAACAAAAAATCCACTACTGGATATTTGTTTACATTTTCAGGGAGAGCTATATCATGGTAGTCGAAGTTCCAGAAGTGTGTTGCACTATCTACAACTGAAGCTGAGTATATTGCGGCTACTGAAGCCGGCAAAGAGATGATATGGCTAAAGCGATTTCTTCAAGAGCTTGGTTTGCATCAGATAGAGGATATTGTCTATTGTGACAACCATAGTTCAATAGACTTGAGTAAGAACTCCATATAACATGCAAGAACAAAACATATCGATGTCAGATATCATTGGATTCGTGAGAAAGTAGAGAGTGAATCATTTCACGTAAAAAAGATCCACATAAGTGTAAATCCTGCAGATATGCTGACCAAGACGTTACCGAAAGACAAGTTCAAGTTATGCAAAGAACTTGTAGGTATGAGCTCTCTCTAAAGAATATGAAGATACCTCCTTCAAGTGAATGAGACTGGATGGGGGAGATTTATGGGGTTCCAACCCCATTTTTATTAAAGTCTTAATTTGGTACAACTACATACCAACTAAATCTTATCAAGATAACTACATAGTTGTAGAGTTTGAAACTTTGGTATTTTTATGATGTCATTAGTGACATCATTAGGAGTAGATTTCTCCTATAAATAGAGAGCCCTTGATCATTTCAAAAACACACCAATTCATAGAGAAAGAAAAATATAGTGAGCTGTGAGGTTTCCATAGACTATACAAGAAAAATAATCTATGAAGAAAAAATATAGTGTGTGCAATATTTTAGTATGGTGAAAATCAAAAGAGTGTTATTCCTTTTGAGTGTGTAGTAGTCACTTTTAGTATTGTATTCGTGACTACACAGTGTAAAATTCCTTACTATAGTGATATCAATTGTTCCTCTTGGCCCATGGTTTTTTCCCTTATTTAGAAGTGTTTCCACGTAAAATTCTTGGTGTCATTATTTTCCTATTTTATTTCCATTACTTTTATGCATATATATTTTTGTGATTGTCCGCGTTTTCCCAACATAAACTCTATGCTAAACACACACAAAAAAGGCGAGACAACAAAAAAAAAATTGAAACTTTAAATTATTAACAACAAAAAATTATCAAAATAAAAGACAAATATGGATGACACCGAGATGAGATGTTATCGACAGAAGATAAAAAGCTAACAACTTTATTTCAAATTCAGCTACCTAATAAATGCTAATACAAAACATAAATAACAAAAATCTCAGAAAATTTTGGAGCAAAGTCATATATAGCCAAAAGCGACAACCCCAAAAACTTCAAAAACTCAAAATTTTGAGATATATTCTCAGCCACTCACTCAGAATAAAAAAATACGGAAGAACAAAAGAAAATTTGAAGCTGCAAATTATTAGGGTCTACTAAGCAAAAAAAAAGATTGAATAAGAACATCAAAGCATATCAACTAACAACTTTAGAAAATTTTGGTAGATTTGGGATAAAGTTACAGAAAACCATATCGGCCAACAACTTTAGGAAATTTTGTAGATATAGAGCGAAACTATAGTTAAAAGTGACCGTCGGAGAAATTTCAAAAACTCAAAATTACTTTCTCAAATTACTACATGCAAGAAAACAAAACAAAAATCTGAAATAGAAATAACCGAGGAGAGAGTATCCTCGCTAGGGGTAGGTGTTCCTAAATTCTCCTATTTTCACAAGGTACAATCTCCAATGGAAGTTAGGATTTTTACTCAATCTCATGGGTTCCTTTCAATTGGTAAAGATGTTACTAGTACAAAATCACACATATTCCAAAATTGACTTGGAACCTTTCGTAGGTATCCCTTTTTCTCAATTGTGAAAGTCCCCTTAATTCCATCGGCTTCTCTTGCATTGCACCTGTGAAATGTAGGCCCACTCATGCTACATGCAAATGCATCAATAACCTCGTATTAGTATTGCCAAGTGAAGCTTGCGCTTGTACTTGGGAAATGCAGTTGCACTTCTGCCAAATACATGTGCAAGTTTCCAGTTGTCTCTTCTCTCAAGTGAATTGAACTTGCGAAACACAGGCGCACTTCTTCCAGGCACCAGTTCTTTGAAATCTTGTCTAGTGATTTTTCTGTTCTCATCTTTCATTTTTCTCATATTTCAAGGAATTCATGCTCATAAGAGAACAAGGGTCAGAAATCCCTTCAATTATCATAAAAACATAACAATAATTCATGCTAAAGATTCAAAAATAAATTATTGTTTGTCCTCAAGCAAAGTACTCACGTAGCAAAGGACTGACTAAGTGATAAACACTCACTATTCCCCACTTTCAGGGCATAGATGGTCGTACGTAAAATAATACTCAACTTTAAAAGTCAGGGTTGAACAACAAGAATTGACAGTTGGGATCACTCTCGAATTGATTTTTCAACCAAAAATAAACTAGCAAATTGTACTTTCTAAACCCATGTATACAAAATGGGGGTGGTGGGGGATTAGGGAACTACTAGAAATTCTCAATATCAAGTATCAAAAGAAAGAAACAACACATATACAATCTACCAATTTTGGAAATAACTAGGGGAGTGTGCATTGCAATGGGGTTTTGACACAATAGGTAAATATTAGTCACAATCAAATCTATTGATATATAGATAGTGTTTGGTTTAGGCTACATTCAATATTCTTTCTATCTATCCAACGTATATCTCTTGGATTTTCTCGAACTTCAATACCATTACCAATAAAATAACAAGCATTGCTTGAGTAGATAAACTATCCCTAGATTATATCACTAAATGGAAAATTAATCGGATTATCCTATTTCTAGCTCAAATCCATAGGCTAATTTCACCAAGTCCTCACTATGGAGTCTTACCTAATTCCATTTTACTTTCTCAATCCAAAAGAGTGTTAGACAACTCAATCAATGTTTGCGACTATTGATTTTGGATAAAAACTTTAAGACAACAATAGATTAATGTATAACAATCAATTTTAGAACTAACTAATTAATACCCATAGGATTTTCACATTAGATTTAGCTACTCATAATCGAGGAAATAGAGAGTATACTCATGTAGAAACACTCAATTTCAAGAAAAATTGATTAACAAATTTGAGATCCAAAACTTAGAAGAATGAAAATCTAAGTTTTCTTCCTTAGAAAGTAAGGAAGGTTCTTAGATAATTTCAATCACTACAATGTTATTCAAAAAGTTTCTTACTCTTAATGATTGTCAATTAGGAAAAAGATTAAGGTACATAATTACAAAAAATTCTATTCTATCCAAAAGAATCACTTTAGCCTCTAGGTATGTTTTTACCTTTGAGATTCTACTCCTCAACTTGCATTGGACCGGTGGAACGCCGGTCTAAGAATGTTCAACATCAATCACATCGTCGCTTCAACCTTTTGTTTCTTTAGCAACACCTCCGCTGGAATTGCGGAATGCCGATAAAAAATTATGCAACACTAATGAGTCGTAGGTACTTAGGACATTTTTTTCCAGCCAAGCCAACGTATAACCGACGAGACGCTAACTAGGTCTTGTAGGATGTCAGTTCTTTTGCCGGTGTGCATTAGTAATTTTAAGCTCTAAATCCTTCAAACTTGACTTTTCCAAGAAATGCCTGCATACAAGAGAACTATGGCCTAAAACCCCCTCAATTAAGATTAAAATATAACAATAATTCATGAATTTGAGTGTAATGAGTTGATTGAATACCAATTCATCAGATCCCCAAATTTGAACTATTGTTTATCCTAAAGCAAAACACACTAAGAATTAAATTTGTATTCATCTACACCCAAGATAGGATTTGCACAATAACAAAAATAAAAGACTTAAAACAAAATACTCTATATAGAAACACAACTCACAATTGATTCCACTATCAATCACTAGGCAAATATTTTTCTCTTTCTTTCAAAATCTTTCATTCAAATCACTTTGAAGTACAAATTTGGGACGATTTTTTTCATTCAAACACAATTTCAAAGCATCTAAGTGTAACACCTTGGTCTTAGAAATAAATTTTTTTAGAAAGAACTAATTTGGAAAGAGCTAATTTGAGATTTGTTCGATTTAAGCTTAAGTTGTGAGTTTTGGGTCAACTTCAAATGACCATAACTTTCAGGATGGGTTGGGTGGACCATAAAATATCAAATGAATGGTCTTTGAATCCTCTTTCCAACACCACCGAGATTGCTAGTTTTGAGTTCAGATGAGGGAGATATGCCCGTTTGAAGTCAGCTTGTCCAGTTAAGGAAAGTTTCTCAAATTAATAAGGGGTATTTTGGTCTTTTCCTTACCCCATCAGCTTTAAACATTTTTAGTAATTTTTTAGGGGTCTAAACTGATTTGGGTCAGATTTCACAATTCAAAATCATGCTTAGGGTTTTGAGAGGAGTTCAAGAGGAGAAAAAGGGAGAGGTTCAAGGCATTCGTCAAGATTCTTAAGATTTGTCGAGAAATTTCGCCAAGGGTTTGCTCCCTAAGAGGTATGTAAGCTTTCATAGTGTTGGGTTCGTTCACCCACACACCAATTATGTGATTTAAATCCGTAATTTCGTTCTTGAGGTAGAATGATTAGAGTTCTTGATGAGTTTCTTGAAGTTTTGTTCTTAAATCGTTAATGATGAGTTTGATGAGTTTTTGAGATGAATGTTAGGAGTTTGAGGGTTGTTTCTGAGTAGATTTTGTGTACTTATGTTGGCTATTCGAATCTAAGTGATTTTGGAAGAAACCTTTCGATTCTAGGCGAATTAGGGCCAAAATTGAAGAAGAAAATTCATCGAAATATTCTGGGAAGGGGATGGGGCGGCGCACCATAGATGTGCCTAGAGGGTTGGGGTGGGGCGAGTAGTGCGCCGCCAGTGAGTCTTCTGAAGTTCAAGGGATGGTTCCCCGTGCCAGCTGTGTGCCAGGGTCACCTGCCCCCGTCCTTTTTCCGTCGTTTGTCCCGTCTGAGTTATTTTATAGTGTACTTTCACTCCTTTCTGATTCTAACTACTCTAAACTACATCTAAAAATTGAGAAATCCTTCATTATATGAATCATAACCCTTGAATTCATAATTTAAATTCAAGGTAGAGTTAAGAGTAAAGTCTTGCGAGTTCTTTCGAGTCATTTTGAGAAGCCTTTTATAATTTTTTAAAACTTGTTTTAAGACTTGAGTACGTGAGTATGAGGATGAGGAGAGTTGAGTTATATTTTTCAAAATGAATATATGGGGACTAAGTATTCCCAATAGTAAATATTTTTACATTTAAATTGAGAGAAAATATCGGTTTCCAAATGAGTTCATGAGGAGTTATTGAGTATGATCTCTTTTAAAAGAACCTTTTGAGTAATAATATCAAAGCTTGAGGATGAGGAAATGTTTTTAAACATATGATCTGAGTTATATTTTGAGAGTAGTATTGAACACTGATATGGGGACGAGTTCAAACAACTTAAAGTCCTCATAAACCATGTAGCCAACGTGGGTAGAAAGGGTCATACTTTTTAGATGATTCCTTATTACTTTTAAGCATAGCTTAGTGGATCCACTTAGTTGAGGATGTATTATACTCGGGCAAGATATAGGACAGTTCTGGCAGCGTGGGCGAGACATTGTATCATCACATAGCTCATAGTGATGGTTGTCAGTTAGAGAATCTCCCAAATTGAGTTATTTTGTATCTTCACATACAAACTGAGTTATTATTGTATTTTTAAATACATTGAGTTGTTATCTACTATTTTAAATGCTTTATATAAACTGCATCTTTATTGTTGTTTTTATACTGTATTGAGTTGAGTATCCATGAGTTGAGGTTGAGTTGAGGTGAGTATGTTTCTTTCTTTCCAAGTTCAAGCTTTTATGTTATGTTCAGTGTTCTACTTACATGCTCATACATTCAATGTACTGATACCATTTGACCTGCATCGTTCCATGATGCAGATACAGGTTACCAGGGTCATCAACATACGCTTCGTTGATACCACTTGCAGTTCGAGTTAGCTTTGGTGAGCCTCCTTGCTTCCGGAGGATTCCCATTTACTTTTCAGTTTTGTTAGGATGTTGTGGGTCCTGTCCCGACTTCCATCATTGTCATTAGAGGCTTCATAGATACCAGTGTTTTGATGAGTCTTTTCCATTTCTTTGTTAAATATTTTAAAGACTTGATTTGCCTATTTCTGGCTAGTTGAATATTCTTATATACTATGAGTTATTTCTTTGAGACAATTGAGTTAAATCTTTGCAATTGAGTTTATATATTGTTGAGTAAGTCTTCCGATGAGTATTGAGTCGGGCCAAGGGTTCGGTTGGGGCCAACAATGGTTCTCGAGTGCCAATTACGTTCAGGGTGTAGGCTCAGGATGTGACACTAAGACAATGACATTGACCTTCAAGTTTGCCTAAAGATTCACACAATTTTATCGCATTCATGCAACTCAATTAAACTAAAGACCTTATCATTCAAGTGGAGGATGCAATGTAACCTTACACAACTCATAGGGAGTTAGGGGGAACAATATGTATAGTCACTCTATTTTTTGAAGCATTTAGGGGTCAATTTACAAGAATTATGTGATTATCTCGGTTTTTCGTATGTGTTAGACCATGGATCTTTTGGTGATATGGCTTCTAATTAATTTTTTTCATGAAAACTTTACGGAATTCTATGTAGGGAGTTGGGGAGTAGTATGTACAATCTTACCATTTTTGAGGCATTTTTGGGTATTTTAGGGGCCAATTTACAGAAATTAGGCGATTTTCTCAATTTTCATGTGTGGCACCCCATAAATATTTTGGTGATATGACTTTCGATCGATTTATTTGCGAAACTTTTACAAAACTCTTTGTAGAGAGTTAGGCGAGTAGCACGTACATTCTCACTATTTATTTAGGCATATTTTGGTACTTAGGGACCAATTTACAAGAATTAAATGATTTTCTCAGCTTTCCGTGCATGTTAACCCATGAATATTTGAGTGATATGACTTTCAGTTATTTTTTTTTGCGAAACCTTTACGGAACCCTATCTAGGAGTTGAGGAAGTAGTATGTACAATCTCTCCATTTTAGGCATATTTTGGCATTATGGGTGTGATTTTTTCAATTTTCGTATGTGTTAGCCCATGCATATTTTTGTGATATGACTTCCGGTCATTTTTTTTGAAACTCTTACGAAACTCTCGATATGGAGTTGGGGGAGTAGTACGTACTGTCTCACCATTTTTAGGCATATTTTGGCATTTAGAGGCCAATTTACAGGAATTAGATGATTTTCTCAATTTTCCGATGTGTTAGCCTATAAATATTTTGGTGATATGATTTTCAGTCGATTGTTTTGCGAAACCTTTATGGAACACTCCGTAGGGAGTTGGGAGAGAAGTACGTGCAGTCTCACCTTTTTTTAGAGATTATTGGGCATTTAGGACCAATTTACAAGAATTGGGTGATTTTCTCAATTTTCCGTGTATATTGCCCATGAATATTTTGGTGACATGACTTCCAAATGATTTTTTTGTGAAACCATTATAGAACCCTCTGTTGGGAGTTGGAGTGAACCGTACGTACAATCTCACCATTTTCGAGGCATTTTGGGGCCAATTTACAGAAATTATGCAATTTTTTCAATTTTTTTGTGTTATTCTATGCATATTTTTGTGATATGGCTTCAATTTTTTTGTGTTATTCTATGCATATTTTTGTGATATGGCTTCCGATCGATTCTTTTCTGCAAAACCTTTATGAAACCCTCCGTAGGAAGTTAGGTGAACATAAGTACAGTCTCACCTTTTTTAGACATGTTTTTTCATTTAGAGACCAATTTACATGAATTCGATGTTTTTCTCAATTTTTCAATGAGTGCCTTCGTAACTGGAAGCTCAAAAATATACATGATTAATACATATATTTAAAGAGAAGCTCTAATAGAATTCTTTATTTGTATATACATTGGAAATTACAAACACACAAACCTTTCACAACAGCTATTCTTCAGCTTATTGCCTTACATAGCTCAACTTTCCCATACTTTCACAATTGAAGAAGATGAAACTGAAAACCAACCAAATGAAGGAAAAGAAAATTACATTTTGAACAAACTGAACAACATATAACATATTGTTTTCACATCACTATTTCTGGTTTTAGGATGCTAGATTTGATCTCCTTGTGGGGTAAGACTACTCCACCATTGCTGTAAATTTCATCACAAACATGTACATCTTCTCCAAGAATGGTCATATTCTCAACACGAGCCCATTGTCCAACAGTCGAATGCCAACCAATAATGCTACCTGAGACGCATGCGTGTTTCTTAACACGGACTCCGCGCATCACAGTGCAACGAGAGAGTCTAACCCCAGACTCAATCACACAACCAGGGCCTATCGCAACATCTGGTCCAATCAAGCATCCTTCTCCAATTTTCGCAGTCTCGTCCACTATGACATTTCCAACAATGTGAGAACCTAATGCCAGTTTTGGTGAAGATCTCTTCTTCAAAGAATCTAGGTAGAGTCTAAGACCAGTGATGTAATCCCTTGGCTGTCCAACATCCATCCAAAACCCAGGAAGGACCATAGCGTATAGCTTTTTCTCCGCAGCAATATTTGGGAAAACCTCTTTCTCAATAGATGTTGGTCTTAATTGAATTCTCTCTAGAATGCAAGGGTCGAGCAGGTAAATGCCAGCATTGATCTTGTTGCCAACAAATAACTTAGGCTTTTCCACAAATCTCTCAACTTGGCCAGTGGATTCTTCCATGACAACAACACCATATTTGGAAGGCTCATCCACCTGTATCAACCAGTTATATTTACATTTTATACCCATCATCATCCTCATAAATCATGGAAATTCAAACGAAAAATGTAACTAAGAACTCACCTTAGTCACCATTAAAGAAGCCTCACCTCCATGGGATTTATGGAATTCAATCATCTCCTTGAAAGGATATTCACTGATAACATCACTGTTAAGAACAAAAAACGGCTCACCAGCATCATCTACCAGCTTGTCTCTAGCCAGAGCAAGGGGACCTGCAGTCCCAAGTGGTTCAGTTTCTTGAGAACATGTAATCTTAATCCCCAGTTTTGTCTCAAATTCTTTCAAGAAGTTCAGCATCACCTGTGTCAAACAACACTTATAAATTCTTTTCGTTGCTCATTATATATTTACGATCTCTAATGGAGGGAAGCTGACCTCCGGCTGGTAGTTAATAGCCAAGATCACTTCAGTCACTCCAACAGCCTTGAGAGCCTCGATCTAACATACAAAAGTGTTTAGTAAGACATGCTTCAGCATAATTACATATAGAACACGTGCAAGGCACAAGTGAATTCGTATTTAGATTTTCCATTCCCCTTTAGGATCATATCCTAGCAAAGGCAGGGGTGATTAAGCCCTAGATATTGCAGGACATACGACACCTGAAACTTTAAAATGTTCGGTGACAAACAAGATATGTGAAATCCTATTTTCTAATATAAAGTCCAAACTAGAATAGTGAGCTGAAGTTCTCAAAATTCAAATAACCAACTAAAAGGATAGAAAGCAATATCAGGAATCTACTTAAAAGGTGCATTTTTATGAGGATGTTTGATATTAGAATGATCTTTATAAAAGAATCATCGCTATGACTGTAAAATAAACGAGGCTAAACCAGGAATTTTACCTGATGCAAAATCATGGGCTTGTTGGCAAAATCAACCAGCGGCTTTGGGACACTAAGAGTTAATGGCCTCAGCCGGGTACCAAAACCTCCAACAAGAATAAGTGCCTTCATCGTAATTTCTCAAAACTCCTGCTAATAATAAGACAGAATTTTTAGCACAGTTGATCATAACATGTTACAAAAGAAAACATGTACTGAATTTAAAAAATGGACTCTCTCATCTCCACATTTATATCAATCCAAAAGATAGATACGTGCAGGACTAAGAAAACCTTATATTGACATCCGTATAGAAGAAGAAATGATTACACTCACCTAAATGTAAAGTCGGTTGTACATGACATGTAGCTTATAAAGAGAGATAGTCACGCATATAATGTTCAACTAGGAGACCCATGAAAGTGGATTAAAAGAGAGAGATTACCGAAAGTTGACGACAATCATAGCAAATGGCCAAACTTATACAGGAATCTTCAAATGAGCTGAAGTCATAAAGTGGTTCTAAGTGGAGTACTTTACTGGAAAAAAGACAAAATCCCAGCTACACTCTAGGCTGGATCACTTAATGAGAGTGCCAATTACATCCAATATTTTAGTATATGTTTTGGTAAATAGTGTAGATTCAGTAGCTTTCATTAGACACTTTAAACTGAGTTGCCTAACACAATGTGAAATTTTACAATCACAGACTCAAAGTATATTACTCCCTCCCATTCAATTTGTTTGTCGAGTGTAGGTCTCTTTCTTTCTATGACAAATCTTTAATTTCAACTTTTCCCAAATGACATTTGATACATTTTACATATATTTAGTTTAAGACCACAAAACTCAAAAGGGTTTTCCTTTACTTCCTTAAATTTTTCCTGTCAAGTCAAATCCTGACAAACAAATTAAATCAGAAGGAGTAAAAAAGGATTGAAGATGCTACTCTCTCCTCTGTCTCCTCAAAAGAGGTTAGGAGAGAAAAGGAAATCACAGCATCAGCAGGAACGTACAGTTGGGGGAAAGGAAAATAAAACCTCATTCCAGCTGTAATCCTAAAGAAACAAATAAGTTACCCGAAATTGGGGCATAAAATCAAATTGATAGGTAGCTGGAGTCTAGAGAAGATGATAATGAAGTTTTACAAGTTTAGAGAAGACGACAAATAGGATTACATACAAATCTAACATCTACCCAATTCAAAATACCTCATCTTCTTCTTTAGCAACATATGGAAAGGGGATAAAGGCAAACGACAAAAACAGAGCATCACAACATCCACATTACACATTAATTAACTGTATATCTCCCGTCTGAAAACCTAAGAATAACTCATTAATGAGACCAAATAAACACAAAAAACTAAAATTAATTTACTTTAATTGTTCATAAAAAAAAATTCAAAATAAGGAAAGATGCCTACAGGAATAATGAAATCCAGATCCAGATGAAGATGTGGAACAATGCATAAATTTAGAAATTGAAGGTGAAATTCACCTTCGACTAAATCACCTTGAAATTCACCTTCCAAGACTGGAGTTGACTCCAGTCAGCAAAAAAAAATGATAGATCACAAACAGTGACGGTCGGGCTGTGTTGTAGAAAAGCCTAGAAGAAAAACGGGCAAACTAGATAGAACTCATTAATTTAGGTTCTAATTATTAAAATTTTTGATATTTTTAAATATTATTTTCTCTATCATATTTCGTGCATAGGATACATGATTGTGAATCCGTGAGATACATGTATCTGCTGAATTTTAAAATGAGATATATATTTTATTTGTTTAAATTAATTACTTATAATTAATTTCCTTAAATAGATAAGCAAGTGAGGATTTTCAGAATATATAGACAATTAATTTTGTGAAAATTTAAGTTAATCAAATCCAATCAAGGAGTGTATCTATATTTAATTAATTTTATTTTATTTTTTTTTGAAATAATAAATTCATTAATATTATTAATAAAAATAAAAAGATGTTTGTGTTGGTCATGTAATTTGATTCATTCCATTTAATTACTCAAAATTTTTTTTCAATAATTTGATGTATCTATTATCAATATATGATGTATTCAACAAACTAAATACTTAGATACATGAGTATCATACAAGTACATTCATATGTTTCGTAGAAATATCTAGTATTAATTTCATGTATTTGTTATATGCATCTAAAGTTCATGTATTTCTTGTATGTATCTAGTATTAATTTCATATATCTATTTATATGATCGAATATTAATTTCATGTATCTATTTATACGATCTAATATTATTTCATGTATCTATTATATATATAATTTGATGTATTAAATATCAATTTCATAAGTTATATTCAAAAACACGTATTTCCGATACATAGTAAATATATACATCTAATTATATATATATGAAATATAACTGAAATGCATGAATTTAGGAACAAATCCCGACGGTAGAGTATCTATATGAGAGTGGAATAAAGTACTTAATTGTTCATATTCATAAATGTTTCAAATTTAATATGAGTGAATTTCATAGAAATAGTAATATAATAATTCTTAAAAGAAAAAAAAAACTACGACACAATAATATGTCTTATGGCCGTTAGCTGAATTAGGGAAAACAAGAAATAAAACAGACAAAAGAAATTCCGAGTAACTTACGAACCCTTTTCACCGCCAATCGACAAAACAAATACTAATTTTCTCATAAAATACATATAATCTTAATTCAGAAACATGAACTCTTAACTAGATATATATATATCTAATAATACCCTTTGTGTCTCTCTCCTCTTCAACAGAGGCCTAATACCCTTCGTACTATGATCTCGCTCTTCTTGTTGATAGGATTTTGTTGAGTATTGTTGGCTTTTGATTTGACTTTCAGTGTAGAATTTGCAAATTTTGGCTGTGAAATTGTTTTTTTGTTGGATAGTTCATACGAATATTTAATTTGGAGCAATTGATGTTTGAATTGGAGTAATCCTCATTTTGAATAGATATGAATGAGTGTAGGTGCATATGAGGGAAAATATATCCGTTAAAAGGACGAAAACAAATATACATAAGAATAATGAAAAAAATAGTACTCCTTTCGTCTCAATTTATGTGACACTTTTCGAATTTTAAGATTCAAACAAGTCTATCTTTGACCGTAAATTTTTCATATATCTTTTAATTATTTTGAATTGCCAATTATTATGACTTATAGTACTTTTTACGTAATTTACAAACATATAAATTTCATTTCAAAAAAATTGAAGATTCCACGCGCAAATTTCCGATTAAACTTAAACTGTTTGACTCTAAAAAAATGAAAAGTGTCACATAAATTGGGACATATAGAGTAACAAACTTCCATGTATAATGGTGATTATCATGATTTAGTTTTGAAATTTGGAGATGTAAACATGCATTGAGAGGATTAAGGAACAGATAGATAGTGGATGTGGGTGAAGGACGTGGGGTTGGGGTTGGGGTGAGAGATAAAAGGAGTTTAAATTTTAAGATAATTATTCAGTACCATATTTAAAGAATTTGTGTATTTGATTAAATCTTTAAAATATATGGTATAGATATTAAAAGTGGTATTATGTGTAATTGTTTTAAACTAAAGGTAAAATAAGTATAAATAGAAGTGAAGTATGTCTAATTATGTAGTTTTTTCAAAAACAAAATCAATTCAATGGATACCCAATATGTATAAATAATGCATTATTTTTATTATGGAAAAAAAAATCTGATATACCTTCAACTTTATTATAGAGAAAATTTTACATTATAGCAACCTATTAATTCAAAATAAAAGTTATAGCTATAGTTTCATTTACTTTCAATTTTCACCAAACTTCTTTCCATTCACCTATCTCCCTTTCTCTGAAATCTCGCTCACCACTCTTAGTCACATCTCCCTCGCCTCTCTCACTTTATACAAACACAAATGTATACTTTGTATTTGTATAAAGCGAGCGAGACTGTATATACAAATATATATATCTCCGTCCTATACACTTATAATTATACAAATACAAATCTTCCCCTGCCTAGTTCTCTTTTGCCTTTCTCTCTCTCTCTTGCCTTATGCAAACACAAATTATACAAATACAATGTATAATTTGTGTTTGTATAGAGAGAGAAAGAGAAATTTGATATATAAATACAAATGTTTTAACACAATTTCTTAACTCGATTCAATTTTATACAAATTCAAATTTTATACAAATATACAAACACAATCATTGATACATAAATATAGTAGTTACATATACAATAATCTAACCGATATACATATACAATTCACCTCTCTCCACTCTCTGCCCCCTCTCTCTCTTTTTATATATATATATATATCTATATATATATTGTCACGACTCGAGCCTACACCCTGGACGTGGCCGACACTCGAGAACCATTGCTGGTCTCCAAGCGAACCCTCATCGTAGTTGACTACAAGTGGAAGACTAACTCAAGCATGCAAAATCTTAAAAAAATGAATTAAGTTCAATAATTCAAATACTCAATCTTTAAAAAGATATGAAAACTACTCAATAGATAGACTTAGAGTTTGAAAAAAAACAACTCAAAGAAGATACATACTAAACACTTCTCAACCTTGTCTATCTATGAAGCCTCTACTATTACAGAAGAATACCGGGACAAGACCCACAACATCTTAAAAATACTAACTGTAAGGTAAAGGTAAAGTCCTCCAGAATATAAGAAGGCTCACCAAAGCTGACTGGAATATCCTATGATCTCAACGAAATGCTTGTTGACAATCCTGAATATCTGTATCAATATCATGAAACAATGTAGGCCAAATGACTCAATACATGGAATGTATGAGCATATAAGGGAATTCTAAAACATAAACATAAGCTTGAACTTGATAAAAGAAAACATACTTACCTCTTCTCAACTCAACTCCGGAGTAAGATACTCAACTCAAAGATTAGATATTCAACTCAAAGATATGATACTCAACTCAAGATAAAACAACAATAAAAGGTGCGATTTATGGAAAACCTTTAAAACAATAGATAGCAACTCAATGTATTGAAGAATACAATAATAACTCAGTTTGTATATACAAATACAATATAATTCTATTGGAGTTTCTCTAATCGACAACCATCGCTATGAGCTATGTGATGATACAACGTCTCACCCACGTTGCCAGAACTGTCCTATACCTTGCCGGAGTATAGAACCTCTCATCTAAGTGGATCCACTAGTCTATGCTAAAAAGCACTAAGGAATCATCTAAAAAGTATGAACATTTCTACCCACGTTGGCTACATGATTTATGAGGGCTATGAGTTGTATAAACTCTCCCCCATATCGGTGCTCAATACTACTCCCAAAATATACTAGCTCATATGTTTAAAAACATAACTCTTTCTGTGTTTTGAGATTATTACTAAAAAAAATTTCTCTTAAAAGAGATGGTACTTAAACTGCTCAAAAACTCTTTTGGAAATATCAGTTTCCTCTAATCTTAAATGTAAAACTATTTACTCTTAGGAATACTTAGTTCCCATATATCATTTTAAAGAAAATAAACTCAGCTCTCCTCAACTCAGTGCTTAAGTCTTTAAAACAAGTTTTAAAACAATTTGTAAAAAGACTTCTTAAAATAGGGTTCATGCCGAATTATGGACGTGAACGACTCAATTCAAGGTTTTCAATAACCACAATGTATATAACTCAATACTTAGAACTCAACAACTCCAAAATTCAAGGAGTCAATGACACTACTCATCTAATGACTGCTCGACTCATAGGGTTCATGCAGAATTATAAGCATGAACTACTCAACTCAAGGAACTTCACGGGTAACATCTAGTAGCCCCATGATTAGGAATATAATCCCAAAATGATTAGGAACTCAATACTCAAGAGTGAGAACTTGAAGATACTACTCCTCTCAAATATACTCAACTGATGGAGTTCATGCGAAATTGATGGGCATGAATGACTCGACTCAAGGGTCTAAATAACAATATGAAACTCATGTATACGGCTCTTCTCATTCTCATACTTACTTCCTCAAAACTCAGTTTAAAACTCAAGTGATGGTTTTGAAAAACTTCTCAAGATTTATAACTTAAAATAGGGTTCATGCTGAATTATAGACTTGAACAAATCAACTCAAGGATCTCAATAAAAATATAGAAACTCAATAATTAGGAATAGATTTTTTAAAAGAACCATGAACTCAAGAACTCAAATCAACTTATCTCAAGGATACTCAAATCTAGGGGTAGAATCCTAGATTTCTCTTTTATTGATTTGAAAGAAGATGTAGGGCCTGAGGATGAACTAGTCCAACACTATGATAGCCTTACACACCCGGAAGAACAAGGTTCTTAAAGAAAAACTTGATTAGAAGCCTTGAAACCCTAGCTTGAAGGTAAACAATCAAGAAAACCTTTCTTGAGATTCTTGAATTAGTTTCTTGAAATCTCTTGAAGCAGAATCTTGAAAAAGATTGAAATAATCTTGAATTGAGTCTTCTACTTTGATTTTCCTTAGGGTTTTGCCTTAGGGTTTGAGAGAGAAGAGAATGATGGATTAAAAGATGAAAAATCTGATTGTTTTGAGCCTTTTATTAGTAAAAAAATTAGTTTAGGGTTTTCTTGGAGGTAAAAAGACAAAACAACCTTTTTTAATGTTTTCCCGTCCGCTGATTCGTATATCAGGTTACTAAAATAGTCATAACTTTTTACTCAGAAATTAGATTGACAAGAAATTGGAGGTGTTGGAAAGTAGATTCAAATACCTTTAATTTGATAGGTTATGGGCCACATAATTCCTTCTATTCTAAGAGATATGACTGTTTGAAGTTGACCCAAGTAGAATCTTACATCAAAACTTAATCGATAAGAAAACTTCAAGAACACTTATCAAGAAATTAAATTGTTCAATATTTATGGATAGATTCACAAAATAAACTCATGATTGGCGTGTGGGTGAACAAACCCAACACTATGGAAGCTTACATACCTCAAAGAACTAGGTTCTTGGCGGAATCTTGAATTTCTTGAACGAACGCTTGAAACTTTG
Organism: Solanum stenotomum; assembly: GCF_019186545.1. Lineage (NCBI taxonomy): Eukaryota > Viridiplantae > Streptophyta > Magnoliopsida > Solanales > Solanaceae > Solanum > Solanum stenotomum. Next base: position 29,660,305 of record NC_064289.1, on the reverse strand, counting down.
AAATTTTTCTCCTCTTGAATCTTCTCTCTAAAACCCTAAATGCTTTTGGGGCTTAATGAAACTAATTCTAATAAGTTTAGATCCTTAATTGGGTGTAAGTCGCGTTTAGAATAAGTAGGGGTAAGGTTAGACTAAAATACCCCTCCTATTTTCAGTTGACTTTCCTTAAACGGACAGCCTGACTTCAAAAGGGGTTATCTCCCTCATACAAGCTCGAAAATTAGCAAACTCGGTGGTGTTGGAAAGAGGACTCAGAGTTATTTCATTTGATATCTTGTGGGTCTCCTAACTGATCATGTACTGAAAGTTATGGTCGTTTGAAGTTGACCCAAAACTTAGAAGAATCTAGGAATCACTTGAAGGAATTCTATTTAGTTATTTTTGGAGCACAAGGTGCTACATCTTGCGATCTTAACACTTAAGAAAATTTAAATTCCTTCGTAAAATCTTACTCTCAACGAAGAATGGTTCGAGTCTTAGTTCAAAAAATTTCCGGGGTGCTATATATATATATATACAGAGAAATTAACACTCAATTTATACAAATTAGATGTTCCATAACAAACATAATTTGGCTATGGAGCGCAAATAACAAAACTATAGCTATAGAGTGCTAATATGATTTTCATCTTTGCTATTCCTAAAATTTACTATTTATTATTTAGAATTGATATACCTCACGTTATAAAAATGGTTTATGTATATAGTTCTACATTATAAAATTGGCTCATATATACTCTTACCTTTATAAAAATCATATATTTGATTTTTTTACATGTAAATTATTTTTTGACTTCTTTAATTATTATTATTTGAGTTTATTATTCTTATTTCATTTCTACTTTCATTATAAGAGTAAGATATTTTTTTAAAAAAATGTATGAATGGAAAAAAGAGAAAAAAACTAAACATAAGATTTTTTTATTTGTAATTTTAATGTTGATTATTTTTTTGAATATAACTTTTATATTTAAAACATATAATGTTTTTCTTTTTTCAAATAGGCCCAAATTTATTTATTAAAGAAATGCAATATGTAATTAGAAGTACAAAAGGCCCAAAATTTAGACCAACAAAAAGGAAACAATCTACAACAATAAAAAATAAAAATATTTGGAAAATAGCTAAAAGTGTTCTTATCTTCTTCTCAAATTCTTGATGTGCAAATCCATGGAGCTCAGTTGCTTCCAACTATAGAGCTTAAAGGTAAGCTTGTTATATGATTTTTGGCATATTTGTATGCTGAAGTTGCCAATAATTGCCCATGTTGAGATTGAATTTAAGAATAATCTTGACCATATTAGCTTGTTTTGTTTAACTTGTGATGATTGTGCACTAAAACACATGATTAGGTGTTACAGGAACTTTCAAGACGAATGGAGTCCATTTGAGGAAAGGAGAAGCGTGGAGCATGAAAATAAAATAAGGAGGAAAGCACCAAGAGTTGGCATATTGCCTAGCGCGGGGTGCCAAGGCATAAACTACAGAATCTCTTCACTAGTGTACTAACTAGCACGAGGTGCCAATGCCTTTCCTACAACAGCGCTTGCCAGACGCGGTGTGCCACATCTGGAACCACAATAGGCTTTGTCTGGCGCGGTTCATCAACCCGTGTCCGATGTGCCCATCGAAAATTGAATTAAATAGGACTCTTTGTTGGATTAGATTTAGAATATAGTTTTCCTAACGTCTATAAATAGACCCCTAGGGCTATTTTATAGGCGTTCGACTTTATTTTGGTGTGCAAGAGCAAGATCCAAGTTTTGTAATAGGTTTTGATTTTCTAACTCTTCTTTATTTTGGAAATTGCATGAACAATTCTATTTTGCGGTTTTTGAATATTATGAGTGGCTAAACGCCCTTGTTCTGGGGCTATAGCTACGAATTGATTGTTGAGTATTAAAGGTTTTTGATTTAATTCTTGGTTATCATTTTAAGTTGCTTTTATATTCTTGCATTGGCATTTCTTGACTGGCCATCATAGAGATAAATCTCGTGTCTATTCTTAAAATTGAGAGAAGATAAGGTAGATAGATCAAAGAATATAAAAAGCTTGATCTTCGATTGAGTTGATTTGTGTTTAGGAGTGACACCCAGACGAACACCTAGCTTGGTTATGAAACAAGATGAAATATAAGTGCTCGCCAATTAGGACTGTCTATCCCCTCTCAATGATGTAGTTAGACAGTTAATTGGAGTATGCGACTAGAGGCCGAGAGACCCTACTCATATAATTAACCTTGTAAATTAGTAACTTGATAACCGATATTAGTTCATTACCTGAAATACGATACATGAAGTCTAAAGCATGCTGCAACCCTGGAATTGTCTCTTAATTGCTTGAAACATCAATTTGAAGTCGTTTACATTCGTTACTTTTGTTTATTGCATAAATCGTAGTAGTAATTAACAACCATCAAACTCTTTTAAAGTTACTTTTGTCGAGTTGTGGAATTGAGTAATAGATATAAGTTGATCATAAGTCCCTTGGGAACGAAAATTCGTTTTCTAAAAGAAACTATATTACTTGAGCGACTGTGTACACTAGCATGTGCATTTGGGAGCAACAAATTTTTGGCGCCGCTGCCGGGGACTTAGAAATTGATTTATATTTGATTTTCTTAAGTCTACAATTAGATTGTTCAAGTGTTAATAACTTGATCTTAGCTTTTGTGTATTGCAGGCACTTGATTCTCAAGTTTGGCTAGAAAAGGAGATCTTGTCGAACCAGACGACGAACCTAAAAGAGCTTTACGCCTACGTAGAAAAATGGCGAATCAAGGACGTCAGCAAGAGTTAGGGCAGGGACTCCCGGAAAATGTTGAGGGTGACTGAGTGGAAAAAATGAATAACCAAGAACTTGAAGTACCCCCAATCATACCGGCAAGTCCAATTCGTGACGTGGTAGTCCCACTCACAACCAATGTGGCATCTAGTATAAGGAAACCACCACCAGGTGGCAGATTTTAACTAAAACAGAACATGGTACAGCTCATCCACTTGATGGGACAACTTACCAGTCTCCCTCATGAGGATCGTTTTGTTTTTGGTCAAATGGCCATCAGGCCTTATTATTATATATTAAAATAAAGTAAAGAAATCCAACCAACAACAAAGCAAAAGAAATTGGTCCATTCCATAAAGGAACAGACTCAAATGAATGCAACAAAAGGGAAAAAGGGCTTAACCTAGAAGAGGAAAAGTCACTATGTAACCAAATTCCTTTATTGGTATCGCAACCAGACCATCGTGAACAGGATTTCGACGACGGACCCATAATTTCTAGCTTTGGGATGAAGTGATAAGTGATACATACATCCTGATTGGCGTTTCATCGGACTATGTGAGTTTGACATTTCTTCCACACTTGTTATTGGGAGCCGCCAGATAGTGGTTAAATTTAGAGCCACCAAATTCCATCACTACATGGAATAATCTAGAAAATAAGTTCTTGAGTCGATTCTTTCCATCAAGCAAAACTACACGGTTGAGGAGTGAAATATTGAGCTTCAAGCAAAAAAATGGGGAGGATATGTACCAAGCATGGGCTCGATTCAAACAATTGTTAAATGCATGTCCGCATCACTACCAAGCTAATGAGGTACTTGCTCATACTTTCTTTGAGAGTTTGGATTATAACGCACAAGTACTTCTTAATAGTGCAACAGGTGGACAAGCATTAGCAAAAACCCACGAGGAGCTATTCGACCTCCTAGATAGACTCTCAGAAGGAAACCCCATTTTATTAAGGAGAAATGCCAAGAACCACAACATATCCTGCGGCAGGACTTTTAGATGTGGATCAAGCTACCGCAATAAATGCAAAACTAGATGAAATGAACCAAAACATAACCATGCAGTTCAAACAAATTGCACTAAATCAAGCACATGTGAATGTTGTACATCAGGCAGCAAGTTGGTGTGGAGTCTGTGGTAGTGGAGCACATGAAACTGAACTTTGTGAGGCAAATTCGGATTCCTTAAACTATGTGGGAAATGTGCAAAGAGGTGGAGGTCAGAAAATTTTTGGTAATACTTATAACTCTAGTTGGAGAAACCATCCTAATTTCTCATGGGGTGGAAACCGAAACCAAAATCAAGCGCAAGGGTCTAACCAATACCGATCGCACGGAATGGGGCAGCAATATCCAAATCCTAGCCAAGGTGTAAATCTGAGTGCTCAAAAAATGGGGATGACTAATGAAGAGTTACTCCAAAACTAATAACAGAAGTTAGTACGAAGATAAATGCTAGGATAGATAAGTATGATGAAAACATAAGGAACATCCAAATGTCCCAAATGAGTTTGGAAAAACAAGTTGTGCAAGTAGCTAATTCACTAAACTTGCGCCCTCAAGGAGGGCTGCCCGGTGAAACTGAACCCAACCCTAAGCAACTGAATGCGGTGAGTACTAGAAGTGGGTTACAACTAGAGGAACTAGCTCCAAAGAAGAGAGATAATGAGGTAGTTAATAAAGTAAAGAAAAAAGAAGATGTGGGAAAGAACTCCAATGTTGAGAAGACCGTTCCTCAAATGAAACCACCCCCTCCATTTCCATAAAAGTTCAGAAAGTAGAATGAAGATGAATGCTTCAGTAAGTTTCTCTCTCTCCTTAAACATGTTCACATTAACCTGCCTTTGGTTGACATTTTGCAGGGAATTCCAAAGTATGCTAAATATGTGAAGGAGATAGTAGCAAACAAGAGGAAGCTCACGGAGTATAAAATGGTAGCACTTACTGAGGAGTGCATCTCTAGAATTCAGAATAGACTACCTAAGAAGTTAAAGGATCTGGGTAGTTTCATGGTGCAAATTACAATTGGACAAATTGTTCATGCCCGAGGGTTATGTGATTTGGGTGCAAGCATTAATCTCATGCCTGCATTATTATATAAGAAACTTGGGTTCGACAGTCCAAAATCAACCACTGTCATTCTCCAACAAGCTGATAGGTCCATCGCTAGGCTAGAGGTGGTGTTATACCCTATTTTAATCGGATCAAAATAGTGTACACCATTTTGGTGATTTTCAAATTAATAACTAATTTAAGAAGTCGCCACCTAATTATTACGGTGAATTAGGACACCTAAATTGATTAAAGTTATGTACTAAAGTTAACTTCATTTTAAGGTCTACTAAACTTAAGATTCTAGGTAAGGGTTCAACTAATCTAAAGGGAAGGGGTAAGACATCCTTTAAGATCCATTAAAAATGGTTAACCGGCCGAACTTAAATTACTTAATTAGGCTAAGGTGTGAAGATGTAAAAAAAATGTTGAAATGATAAATGTCAAATAACTTTAAAGTCATTTCTTGGAAACACTTTATGGAAATTTGTCTTGTTGAAAACGTACAAAGGGAAAATAGTTTTTTAAACATTTAAACTTGTTTGTTGGAAAATAAAATAATGCCTCTGTTTGAGTTGGTAAGGAAACGAACTTTCATCAAAGAATGAAGCATTTAGTAGTAAAGAAAAACCTAGCGAAGTCAATTGAATTTAGAGAACTTATTTATCATAAAAGTGGTTGATTAAAGAATGAGATAGAATTTAAGTTTTTAAAAAATATGACTACTACTCTTTCATGTCGAGGTATTTAAACTCTAGTCTACCTGATAAAATAAGTTATTACTAGCATACTACACAAAAATGTCATACATAACAAGTAATAAGATATAAATAACAAGCAATAGTTAAAAGCGAATGAAAACACACAAGTGATACATAAAACGTAATAGCAAAGATAAGGAAGGGGAAGATCCGCCACTTCCTCCCAGCCCCTCATTCATTCAGTTCGGATGTATTTTAAGAGCGGGAGATGCAAACAAACGTATAAATGCACATTTAAGTTCTCGCGGTGACGTTGAGTCCTAAAGTAAGACCCTTCGACTCCGGTGTATACCTCTTATGGGGCAGTGAACTAGGAGTTGTAGGCCTCGAATCTACCCTCGTTTTTCAATAAAGTCAAACACAATAGAGAGAAGATTTGAAAATTCTTTGTAAGCAATATTAAAATGTAAGAGTGTAGTGCTTCTAGTGAGTGTAAAAATATACTTGTTGGCTAATTCTTTTTGCAAGCCCCGAATTCCCTTTTTCAACTGAAGATATATGGGAGTATTTATAGAAAAAGAATAAAGCTCAGAGCTTAGAGTTTGAGCGGAATTTTTGAATTTGAATTTTGAATATTGGTCAAATAGAATTGTTGTGAATGTAAGATTTATCAAACTTTATTGATTCCAAAAAATCAATTCTTGAAAAAGGAAGATCTTCCCTAGCTCCTATATTTTCTAATAAATAAAGAAATGTATGGGAAAGAGAAACAAATTTTGCTAGACAGGGGTCTGGTTATTACACCGAAATGGCAAGACAAATTTTTACTATGACAAGGAGAAGTTTTATTTTTCTATCAAAATTGGAAGAGAGAAGAAGATGGTGTAGTACTTTGTTTGTATGTAGGGATTAGGGTAAAGTCCTATCTTTGTATTTGGAAAATGATATGAGCTGATGATAAGGTAGAATCGATAGATATTGGATGGCCTTTGACAATTTGGGCTTTTGGGTTGCTCGTTTGTATAGCCAAATAGGCTGAATTGTTGAAATATTGTGGGTCTTTTCCTTCTTCAAATTAATTCTTTTGAGCTTCTAACTAGTATAAATACATTATGTAAAGCTTTTAGTAAGGAGGAAACTTGAAATAAAGTAACAACAATCTATTTTAAAAAAGACGACGATAAAGTAATAATCGTAAAGTTAATTAGAAAAAAAAAAGTAATTTTGAAATAGTGAAAATGATAATAGAAAGATGATAAATATAGTAAAATTTAAAGTAATATAGATAATAACAATAGTGATAAATGGAAAATAATAGGGAATTATAAAGTATTCGACTTATTACCAATTTAGAAGCTCAACGAAATAAATTAGAAGAAAAGAGGGACAAAATTTGGTGTCAACAGCTTGCCCCTCTTTGACCGGAGACAATGAAATAGTTTTCGGGCAAAGAAGTTGACTAAGTAACCAATTTTGTCTCGACCAATAAATATAGGCTCATGAAGAGTTTGAGAGGAGCGTCACTAAAGGATTTTTAACCTCGAGGAGTCACAAAATGAGTCAATTGAGTTGAGATGTAGAGATGATTATGAAAGAAAAGATTGGATAACCTACGTTTCACGTGTTCGTGGAATGTAGGTGGAGATGAGTTTGAGAGTAGATCCTTGACCTTTGCTAGCGAGTTTGATATTCCTCTTCAGCAAATTTGCCCCAGTTCACTGCTAAGAAAAAGTTTCACGTTGTACTGCATCCTTTTTGATGTCATCCACACCATATTCAACACATGTTTTTATTTTATGTTTACCTTTGTTGGAAAGCTAAACTTTCTCAACATATTGCCCCAGTTCACTGCTAAGAAAGAGTTCCACGTTGTGATGCGTCTTTGGTTGCTTTAGACTATTTTTTCTGAAAGTCGTGTTAAAATCTATCATTAAAGTGAGAGATAAAATTAAAGTGTAAGAATGTATAAATGAGTGGTAATGTATTTATGTGTGAGAATGGGATGAAGTCGTGTGACTTATGAAAGGTGTGTGGCCAAATGTTGTCTCTAGTTATCTTTAGAGACTTGGTAAATAAGCATGTCTCTGATTGTCTACATAGACTTGATGTTGAGAGTCGTTTGGCTTATGATGATGTGGTTGTATGGCCAATTGGTATCTCCGTTTGTCTTCGAAGACATAATGACATATGACGTCTGGTTGTTTTCAGAGACTTGATGATGAATGATGTCTGTAAAGTTTAAGGTAAAGTCATTAAAGTAGGTAAAGTAGATTAAAGTAATTGGTAAAGTAGTGAATAAAGTAAGAGTGTAGCCGTCTGGCTTATGCAAATGATGTAGATAATGTCTCCGGTTGTCTTCGGACACTTGAATGGTAAATGAGGCCTCCGGTTGTCTTCGGGGTCCCAATGGTAAATGATGTCTAATATCCTCCGATTGTCTACGGGGACTAGAATGATAAATGAGGCATCCGGCTATCTTCGGAGTCTTAATGATAAGTGATGTCTAATATCCTCCGATTGTCTACGGGAACTAGAATGATAAACGAGGCCTCCGGTTGTCTTCGGGGTCTCGATGATAAGTGATGTCTGTAAGTCAAAAGTAAAGTTGTTAATGACATCATAAAGTATAAGTTTAATATGTGTATCCTATTTTAGGTGGATGAACCCGATATATCCTATTTTAGGGTGGACAAACCCGTGTATCCTATTTTAGGGTGGATGGACCCATGTCCTATATTAGGGTGGATGAACCCATGTCCTATTTTAGGTTGGACAAACCCAAATGTCCTCCGATTGTCTACGGGGACTAGTTGTAATGATGCCCCCGGTTGTTTTTCAGGACTTGATGAAATGGTGCCTCCGATTGTCTTCGAGGCGGCTAGATGTTGATTGTTGTAAAAATGTAGAGTAAAATTATAAATAAAGTCATGATAAAGTAAAATAAAATAAAGGTAAGTGAGAAATAAAGTCATGTGACATATGATGGTGGAGCCGTGGGGCCAAGTGATGTCTTTAATTGTCTTTGAATGCCTTTGTTGATTCCTGTAAAAATTAAAATAAGGTCGTTAAAGTAAATAAAGTGGATAATAAACGTATTTAATAAATAAAAATAAAATTAGTGATGTTGCTCGATTGTTGTTGATGTTGATGAATGTAATTAGTTGAAAGTCGCCTCTGATCCTTGATGTACAATTTGGTGGATTGAGTGACCCTTGTAATGAACTTGATTCTTATTCAATAAATCAAGAAATTTTACCTGCAAATTTTGGGTAAAGATGTTAGTAAGAAATAAAGTCATGATGAAGTAAAAAACAAATAAAGTCAAAGATAAAGTAAAATTGAAGGTGGGGTCATTTGGCTTATTCAGGCAGGGTCCTGGAGGCAAATGATGACTTTAATGTAATTCATAGTGACTTTTTGTATCTTTGTTGTTCCTACACTAAAAGAAAAATTCTTAGTTGAGAGGGGGTGTTGATTTGTGTTGACTCAAAGCTTGACTTTGTTGGCCCTCCGTCCATCCTGTTTGTTCAGACCTTGTGATCTCCGTTTGAGACTTGGTAGATAAACAGTAAAAAATATGTCTTATAAAATGAAAATAGAAATTATCATTTGAAAGAGATATTTGTTAGAGTAAAAAAAAATGTAAGTATATGTTTATAAGTTGTAAAAAATAATTTCTACCAACTCTTAGATTATGACAATTTTGAAACAAAATGAATGTCCTTTGTCTGTTATACTTCTTGTTAAGTAGCAGCCTATAGCTTGACAATATCCGGTCATTCCATGACCATATTTTCCAAAATCTGCCCCAGTGTCGATTTCAGAAAAAGTATGCTAAATTTATGTTGTGATGAAACCGAACCTTATATTGGTTGCCTACGTATCTCCCCAAGAGAATCAGGTTAGAACGTAGTTCAAGTACATAGAAATGATTTGGAATTTTCTAATAAAGGGACCGAATCCGATTTGGATTGCCTACATATTCCACCAAGGAAATCAGGCCATGTGTAGTTCAAAATTACATAAATAGTAAAATAATTTTGATTTTTTAGCCTAATGTAACTGAACCGTATGTGGGTGGCCTATATATCCCACCGAGGGAATCAAGTCAGGCGTAGTTCTCCTAATACAAATAAGAAAATTTAAAATTGTTCTATAGTAAAACCGAACCCTGTATGGGCTGCCTACGTATCCTACCAAAGGAATCAGGTCGGAAAACAGTTCGTAAATTACATGAAAAGTAGAAGTTACATTCAGAAAATCTATCTAAAGACGCCCTTTGTTGTAATATCTTGACTTCTCTTGAATGGAAAACTTCATGCTCGAATATTGTCATGTTTCTTGGTCGATTGTTCAACTGGAGGTTACCTTCACATCTTTCAAAATCCTTGCTTGGCTTCAAACTTTGTTCATTTGTTTCATTATGTCACAATCATAAAGTTGGCAGATTTATTTTGAAAATTAATATGTTAAAAAAAATGAAAGTAATAGGCAAGAGGCAATTAAGAAAATAGGAAATGCATTCATAAATTTTGCAATTAAGCTTTCAAAAAAAAAATGAGGCAAAACAACATAAAGTTTTAAGGCACGACTTAAGCCTTAATTTTTTTTAAAAAATCGTGCTACTCCAAAAAGTTTTACTACTTGTTCAATCTACCAAGACTCCCGGCGAACCAGAGACGGAGTACAAGTCTAATTNTGTCACAATCATAAAGTTGGCAGATTTATTTTGAAAATTAATATGTTAAAAAAAATGAAAGTAATAGGCAAGAGGCAATTAAGAAAATAGGAAATGCATTCATAGATTTTGCAATTAAGCTTTCAAAAAAAAATGAGGCAAAACAACATAAAATTTTAAGGCACGACTTAAGCCTTAATTTTTTTTTAAAATTGTGCTACTCCAAAAAGTTTTACTACTTGTTCAATCTACAAAGACTCCCGGTGAACCAGAGACGAAGTACAAGTCCAATTCTTCAAAGTCTCCTCTGGTTCAGCACCCCAAATGGTCGGTGTCTCGCTGTTGTAGAGATGCATGTAAGATGTTGAAGCAGTAACCTCTACCAACTCTTGTTCATGGGTTGTCATGATATGAGCATCAAAGGCCAATAACGTATTATTTTTCACCTTTCCAATGGGCACAATACCTCCTTTCACATCCAAATCCTCCTCAATAGTTATCATGTTCACATTGGCATTCCCATGTTTAGGCAGAGGGTTGTTGTTCACGTTGAACTGAGGTCCAGTAAGTTGGATTGGTCCTTCTTTAATCAAAGTTTCAATCTTGTTTTTGAGACCATAGCAATCTTCAGTATCGTGTCCAACAACTCCAGAATTATAGGCACAACGCTTGGAACCATCAAACCATTTTGGAATAGGATCAGGAATTTTCCCTTCAATTAGTTGTATCATACCTGCTGTTTTCAACCTCTCAAACAACTGAGCCAATGGTTCGACTATTTTGGTATAGTTGCGAGTGGTTTTGATTTCATGATTTAGACGAGCTATAGATGCAACTTATGGTCGATTTTGAAAAGGTGAAGCTTGGAGTGGTTGGTATGAATGTGGTTTATTATAAGTAGGAGATCGAGGTTGATAGTAGTTCGCTTGGGTGTTGTAGACATGGTAAGGAGTTGATGGAGAATGGTAGAGACTCGGTGAGGCTTCACCAAATTTGTAAAGGTAAATGGGTTGATGTGGTTGAATTAGGTAGGGATGAACTTGACTTGGCCTACGCCCTTGGTCAATCATGACAACAGATACATCATCTTTCTTCTTTTTGTTCCCATTGATAGAACCATATTGAATTGCTTTGTTTGCAGCTTGCAAGGCTGTAAAGTCTTGGATTCTTCCTGATTTGATTCCTTTTTCCAAGATTTCTCCCATTCTAATGATTTCTGTGAACTTTTGTCCCATCACGGTTATCATTTTCTCATAGTAAAAACTGTTATCTTGGGATTCAATGAAGGTAGCAGTCATTTCACTTTCACTTATTGGTGGTTGGACTCTAGCTGCTTCTGACCTCCAACGTAGAGCATACTCACGAAATGTCTCAGTAGACTTCTTTTTTAACTTAGTAAGGTAGAACCTATCTAGTATGATGTCGGTATTGAACTTAAAAATCGATCCATAAAGTCTTGTGCCATATCACTCCAACCACGCCATTTATGGAGATCTTGTTGTGTGTACCAAGCAAGTGTTTCACCAGATAAACTTCTTATGAACAACTTCATTCTGACCCTCTCGTCTCTCCCCACTCCTACCAGTTTGTCACAATACACCCTTAGATGTGTATGAGGATCACCAGTTCCATTGAAAGTATCAAACTTTGGCAGTTTGTAACCTACAGGCAAATCAATGTCAGGTTGCACACAGAGATCCTCATATTCTAGGCTTTTGTTTCCCGTAGTAGTTTGGAGATTTCTCATTGCTTTCTTAAGATCGTGAATCTCTCTAGCTAACACATCATCGGCCTTTGCCTTGACATCCTTCTCTATTTCCTCATATTGATCTACCTCAGGTTGAAACTTGATCGATATTGGATTGGTATAGGTTTGACTTTCCAATGCATATACCGGAGGAACATGTTGCACATAAGGATTGGCAATATGTGCTCTTTGTATATGTTGGGCTGGATAAGTTTGGACAATAGGTGTATTTTGAACATGAGGTGGTGGATTCAATGGGAGTATGAGAGTAGTTGTAGGTTGTGGATATGTGTTAATAGGTTGAGAAATGTAAGGAGTATGAGTTGGAGGTTGATTTTGTGGGTTGACAGGTGGATTAGGAGGAATAGCATAGGTAGTGTAGGTAGGTGGTTGACTTTTTGAAAGAGTGTAGATGGGTAGAAAATTTGGTGGATTTGCAGGAGTAGTTGGAGGAAGGTTATTGTTAGTAGGCGGAGATTGTTGTGGAGGAAAGTGTTCAGGTACAGGTGAATCAAGTGATGGAAAACGAGGTGGGTTTGGTGTACTACTCCTAGGTTTAGGAAGTGGACTTTGGAGTGTGATGGATAAGTTGGTCAAGTCTCTAACCCGAGTTAGTTCACTACGTAAATCTTCAATCTCTTGAGTCAAACGGGCGATGTGTTCATCATGTTGAATCGTAGTTCTATCTTCAAAAGTCTCGGGAGAGTCATTAGGAACCATGATATGTCCTAGACCAATTGGATCAGATGCGGTTGGATTAGTCATAGTAATTTTTCTTCCTTGAATAACCCAACTACGCCGAGGTAATGTCGATGACTTGGACCTTGTGAAGTAAGGATGGTCGGCCAACTCGATTGTCAACACGAATCAACTTTGGTAGGGAAAAAATAAAAATAAAAATAATAATAAGATAGAAATAATGTTATTTTTAAATGAAAAATTAAAGTCATGTTCACATAATTCAAATAAATCGGTAGCATGCAAGTCATCAAGTAGAGTCAAATAAGTTGTAAGAATAACATGTAAACAAGTCATCAAGTAAAGTCAAATATATCGCAAAGATAACATGTAAACGTGTCCTAATATACTAGTGACCTCTTTGTGCCAGAGGTTGGCCTAACGTAAATTTAAGAAGTATATTTGCCATAATATGTCATCCCATTGCTCTTGATTAATTACACAATTTTATTTCTCCAAAAATAAAGTACTAGATAATGAAATTATTTATTACATGTCTAATAAATACAACGTAAAGTACTTCCTAAAGTAAAAGAAATTCTCGTATGTCCGTCCTTCTTCGTTCCTTTTGGTGAGATCACCACTTATTGTATTTCATCGTCAAGTCTTCGTATCTGTCACAGAAAGGTTAGTCATACCATCCCTAAATTTTAATTAATTAGAGCAAATGGTCCATATTTAGGCATAAATATTTCTCAAATATGCACATAAATAATGATAGGTCATCACTTGGGGTCGGAAACCCACTTGGACATTTAAGGTAAAGTCGACTAATGAACTTAATACACCAAGGGTATAAAGTGTCTTAGGTCATGAAATGATGTATGCTCCTTGTAAAGTGTGTTGGTTTAGCTCTACTCTAGATAAACTAGGAGTGGGTTTTACTAGACACAAGGTTTCCGAGTGGACTACTCAAGTGAAAAGGCTACACGGTCACACGGAAAAAGATCTGGACACCCCGTGCATATGCCAACTCTCCTAAATTTTGGAATTTTGAAAGAAATTGGTGGGTGCACAAAACACACATCGCGTGTACGTGTGATAGTGTGAATTTCCAAGAAGTGGAGAAATATGAACGGAACAACAGTTACGAAAAGTAGTAACATATAAACATTTATAACAAACAAACAATTTATAGCATGTAAACATAATTTATAGCTAATGAATAATTTATATCATGTGAAAATAATTCAAAGAAACAAACAATCAGTTGCATGTAAAAATAGTTTACGACAAATAACGTAATTAAAGTAAGCACATAAAAGACTAATAAAACTAAATTCGTTGTGGTTAGAACCTATTAAGTCCCCAGTGAAGTCGCCAAGCTATTATACCCTACTTTAATCGGATCAAAATAGTGTACAACATTTTGGTGATTTTCAAATTAATAACTAATTTAAGAAGTCGCCACCTAATTATTACGGTGAATTAGGACACCTAAATTGATTAAAGTTATGTTCTAAAGTTAACTCCATTTAAAGGTCTACTAAACTTAAGATTCTAGGTAAGGGTTCAACTAATCTAAAGGGAAGGGGTAAGACATCCTTTAAGATCCATTACAAATGGTTAACCAGCCGAACTTAAATTACTTAATTAGGCTAAGGTGTGAATATGTAAAAAAAATGTTGAAATGATAAATGTCAAATAACTTTAAAGTCATTTCTTGGAAACACTATATGGAAATATGTCTTGTTGAAAACGTACAAAGGGAAAATAGTTTTTTAAACATTTAAACTTGTTTGTTGGAAAATAAAATAATGCCTCAATTTGAGTTGGTAAGGAAAAGAACTTTCATCAAAGAATGAAGCATTTAGTAGTAAAGAAAAACCTAGCTAAGTNTAAAGTCATTTCTTGGAAACACTATATGGAAATATGTCTTGTTGAAAACGTACAAAGGGAAAATAGTTTTTTAAACATTTAAACTTGTTTGTTGGAAAATAAAATAATGCCTTCGTTTGAATTGGTAAGGAAAAGAACTTTCATCAAAGAATGAAGCATTTAGTAGTAAATAAAAACCTAGCTAAGTCAAATTGCATTTAGAGAACTTATTTATCATAAAAGTGGTTGATTAAAGAATGAGATAGAATTTAAGTTTTTAAAAAATATGACTACTACTCTTTCATGTCGAGGTATTTAAACTCTTGTCTACTTGATAAAATAAGTTATTACTAGTATACTACACAAAAATGTCATACATAACAAGTAATAAGATGTAAATAACAAGCAATAGTTAAAAGCGAACAAAAACACAGAAGTGATACATAAAACGAAATAGCAAAGATAAGGAAGGGGAAGATCCACCACTTCCTCCCAGCCCCTCATTCATTCAGTTCGGATGTATTTTGAGAGCGGGAGACGCAAATAAACGTATAGATGCACATTTAAGGTCTCGCGGTGATGTCGAGTCCTAAAGTAAGACCCTTCGACTCCGATGTATACCTCTTATGGGGCAGTGAACTAGGAGTTGTAGGCCTCGAATCTACCTTCGTTTTTCAATAAAGTCAAGCACAATAGAGAGAAGATTCGAAAATTCTTTGTAAGCAATATTAAAATGTAAGAGTGTAGTGCTTCTAGTGAGTGTAAAAAAATACTTGTTGGCTAATTCTTTTTGCAAGCCCCGAATTCCCCTTTCAACTGAAGATATATGAGAATATTTATAGAAAAAGAATAAAGCTCAGAGCTTAGAGTTTGAGCGGGATTTTTGAATTTGAATTTTGAATATTGGTCAAATAGAGTTGTTGTGAATGTCATATTTATCAGACTTTATTGATTCCAAAAAAATCAATTCTTAAAAAAGGAAGATTTTTCCTAGCTCCTATATTTTCTAAATATAAAGAAATGTATGGGAAAGAAAAACAAATTTTGCTAGAGAGGGGTCTGGTTATTACACCGAAATGGCAAGACAAATTTTTACTATGACAAGGAGAAGTTTTATTTTTCTATCAAAATTGGAAGAGAGAAGAAGATGGTGTAGTACTTTGTTTGTATGTAGGGATTAGGGTAAAGTCCTATCTTTGTATTTGGAAAATGATATGAGCTGATGATAAGGTAGAATCGATAGATATTGGATGGCCTTTGACAATTTGGGCTTTTGGGTTGCTCGTTTGTATAGCCAAATAGGCTGAATTGTTGAAATATTGTGGGTCTTTTCCTTCTTCAAATTAATTCTTTTGAGCTTCTAACTAGTATAAATACATTATGTAAAACTTTTAGTAAGGAGGAAACTTGAAATAAAGTAACGACAATCTATTTTAAAAAAGACGACGATAAAGTAATAATCATAAAGTTAATTAGAAAAAAAAAGTAATTTTGAAATAGTGAAAATGATAATAGAAAGATGATAAAAATAGTAAAATTTAAAGTAATATAGATAATAACAATAGTGATAAATGGAAAATAATAGGGAATTATAAAGTATTCGACTTATTACCAATTTAGAAGCTCAACGAAATAAATTAGAAGAAAGGAGGGACAAAATTTGGTGTCAACAGGTGGTAGTAGAGGATGTGTTGGTTCAAGTGGGTTCGTTGATCTGTGGACTTTGTGGTCTTAAACTTTGACCCTGATCCTGAAGTTCCATTCATTTTGGGGCGTCTGTTCTTGGCTACGGGGCGGACATTGATTGATGTAGCAGCTGGGCAGTTGACTATGAGGGAACACGATAAGGTTGAAGTATTTGATATCTACCACACCTTGAAATTGCCTTTTATCTATGAAGAGTTATCTGCTACTACGGTGGTAGATCTCGCTGTAGAATCACAACTCATTTCGCCCGAGGATATCTTAGAAAGAGCTTTAGTAGGACATGACATAAATGGAGATACTGTAGCTCAAAAGATACCGCCTTGTTTGAATCTGGCAGCCATGGGATCACACAGAAGTAGAGTAGAGTCATTGGATCGTGAATTGGGGCCTCCACCCAAACCCTCAATTGAAGAAGCACCTAAGTTGGAATTGAAATCTCTGCCTGCTCACCTAAGGTATGCATATTTGGGTACTAATGAAACCTTACCCGTAATACTTTCTGCAGAATTGTTTGAAACACTGGTTGAGCCGGCATTGATAGTCTTAAAGCAAAGAAACAAAGCTATTGGGTAGCAGATGGCAGATATTCATGGGATTCCGGCATTATGTATGCACAAAATCTATATAGAAGAGGATCACAAACCGAGTGGACAACATTAACATGTACTGAATCCTTTTATGAAAGAACTGGTGATAAAGAAAGTAATAACGTGGATAGATGTTGGAATCATGTACCCAATTTCTGATAGCAATTGGGTAAGTCTGGTGCAGTGTGTCCCAAAGAAGAGAGGTATGACAGTGGTGAAGAACGAGAAAAATGAGTTAGTTCCCATTAGAATAGTAACCGGATGGAGAATTTGCATGGATTATCGGAAGCTAAATGAGGCCACACGTAAAGATCACTATCCTATCCCCTTCATTGATCAGATGTTTGACCGACTAGCAGGCCAGGAGTACTATTGTTTCTTAGATGGGTATTCTGGATATAATCAGATTTTGATTGCGCCTGATGATCAAGAAAAGACCACATTCACTTGTCCTTATGGTACATATGCTTTCAAATGCATGCCATTTGGACTTTGCAATGCGCCAACGACTTTTCAAAGGTGCTTGATAGCCATTATTCCTTATATGGTAGAGGACTTTGTCGAGGGTGTTCATGGATGATTTCTCTGTCTTTGGGAAGTCTTTTGAGGTATGTCTCCGGAATCTTGATAAACTACTTGCTAGATGTGAATACACCAATTTAGTGCTAAACTGAGAGAAGTGTCACTTCTTGGTTCGAGAGGGTATAATATCGGGTCATAAGGTGTCAAAGTCGGGATTAGAAGTAGATAAAGCCAAGGTGGAAGTTATTGAAAAATTTCCCCCTCCTATCTGTGTAAAAGGGTGCAAAGTTTCCTTGGACACACAGGTTTTTACTAAAGATTCATCAAGGACTTTTCCAAGATTACAAGACATATGTGCAGTCTTTTGAAGAAGGAGGTGAAATTTGAATTTGATAAAATGTGTTTGAAGGCTTTTGAGATGTTGAAGAGGAACTTAATTGAAGCGTCCATCTTAATTACTCCTAACTGGGAATTACCATTTGAAATCATGTGTGATCCAAGCGACGTAGCAGTGGGTGCAATATTGGGACAAAGAAAAGATAAAGTGTTCCATTCAATTTACTATGTGAGCAAGACCCTTGATTATGCTCAAGCTAATTACAGAGTGACTGAGAAGGAGATGTTGGATCTAGTGTTCGCCTTCGACAAGTTCAGATCGTATTTGGTAGGTACCAAGGTAATTGTTTATATTGACCAAGCAGCTATTAGGTACTTATTCAACATGAAGGATGCTAAGCCAAGGCTGATTCGGTGGATATTCCTTCTCCAAGAATTTGACCTTGAGATCAAAGATAGAAAGGGTACTCAGAATCAAATAGCTTATCATTTGTCTAGGTTAGAAGATTTTTCCCATGTACATGAAGGGGAAAAGATCCGGGAAGAGTTTCCAGATGAACAATTGATGGCACTAGATATCTCTCAAGTGCCTTGTAATGCGGATATAGTGAATCTGATAGTAAGTGGAGAGTACCCTCCAGATGCAACCACCCAACAAAAAAAAAATGCTATGCCATGATGCTAAGTTCTATATCTGGGATGAACCATTCTTATTCAATCAATGAGTGGATAGGGTGGTAAGAAGATGCATTCCAGAGTGTGAGGTAAATAAAGTACTCGAAAGTTGTCATGCCATTCCATATGGAGGACACCACAGAAGAGAGTGCACGACACATAAGGTACTATAATGTGGTTTCTTTTGGCCCTCTTTATTTAAGGATTAAATTGCTTATGTGAAGGGATGTGATCAATGCCAAAGGTTGGGTACTATATCGAGAAGACATGAGATGCCACTAAGTAACATTCTTGAAGTGGAACTTTTTTATGTGTGGGGTATCGACTTCATGGGTCCCTTCCCGCCATCTAATGGAAACCAATATATTCCGGTGGCTATTAATTATGTGTCCAAATGGGTTAAGGCAGTAGCTCTTCCCTCGAATGAATCAAGAGTGGTGATTAAATTCATCAAGAAGCATATTTTTACTCGTTTTGGCACTCCAAGGGCAATCATAAATGATGGAGGTAAGCATTTCAATAACCATCTAGTGAAAAATCTTCTTGCCAAGTATGGTATTCAGCATAAGGTTGCTGCAACTTACCATCCTCAAACAAGTGGTCCAGTGGAAGTATCGAATAAAGAGGTGAAGCAAATCTTGCAGAAAATGGTGAATGCACAAAGAAAGGATTGGTCTGAAAAGTTGGATGATGCGTTGTGGGCGTATAGAACTGCATATAAAACACCCATAGGGACTTCTCCCTATCAAATAGTGTTCGGCAAAGCATGTCATCTTTCGGTGGAATTAGAACACCTAGCATATTGGGCAATAAAGAGGTTAAATCTCGACCTTGAGCTGGCAGGTAGGAAGCGAGTGGATCAATTACATGAACTTGAGGAGTTTAGGCTCCAGTATATGAGAATGCCAAGCTCTACAAAGAAAATACGAAAATATGGCCTGACAAACACATAGTTCCTCGCACTTTCACTCTGGGAGAAAAGTTACTACTTTTTAACTCAAGACTGAGGTTATTCCTCGAAAAACTAAGGTCAAAATAGAGTGGTCCCTTCAAAGTGGTAAGGATGACACAACATGTTGCCGTTGAAATTAAAGATAAAAATGGCCCATCATTCTTGGTCAATGGGTAAAGAGTCAAACACTACTTTGGTGAAGATTCAGATCGTGATCGGGAGGCTCTAGAGCTGAATGAAGAATGATTCAAGCTGAGTCGAGCCGCGAAGTTAAACTAGGCGCTCCACGGGAGGCAACCCGTGAATGATACGTAATAGATAGTTAGCTTGTTTAATTTTTATTTTTTTGTATTAACGTAGTTTCAATTGATAGGATCTAGTAAAGTTCATTATTTTCATTATTAGATAGTTAGGATTTCCATTATTTGTGACTTATTTTGTTATAGCAAAAAAAAAATGGGGGTTGGCGTACTGTCTAGCGTGCCGCACCAGGACATAAACTACAGAGTTAGCTTCCTGGCGCACTAAGCGGCGTGCTACGCCAAGAGGTAAACCACAGAGCAGTAGNTAGATAGTTAGGATTTCCATTATTTGTGACTTATTTTGTTATAGCAAAAAAAAAATGGGGGTTGGCGTACTGTCTAGCGTGCCGCACCAGGACATAAACTACAGAGTTAGCTTCCTGGCGCACTAAGCGGCGCGCTACGCCAAGAGGTAAACCACAGAGCACTAGGGCGGGCGCACTGCTGGCGCCTCGCGCCACTATCGCTCCCCAGTGCTGTTTTTCTAAAAGATAGGTCAAACCCGACCCATTAACTAAAACCCACCCTTTTAAATCCCCAAAACAAATTCATCCCCCATAATTTCTATTCCAACCGACCCAATCCCCTAAATTCTCTCAAAACTTTATTCTTCCTCTTCTTTTTTCTTCCAAATTCCTTCGTATAAACTACCAATTCCTCCATTCTTCACTCCCCCAAACTCTTTCCTTCTCCAATTTTCTTTTTCTTTCTTCTTCCCACCACTGCCAACCTGATTCCTTGGTCTTTGTCCCCAAAATTTTTCTTTTCTCTCGTTTTGCTTCTTTAGAAGTTCTAATGGCACCTAAAGTTAGGAATGTGGAAGGTGGAGCGGGTTTTAAGCATTCTAGGAAGGGAGATACTGTCGGGTCTTCTAGTAGCCGGACTCTGTTCCAAAAATTTGGCAAGCAAGCGGTGGAGTAATATGGAAAAGAGTGGTTCAAATGCCAAAAAAAAGCCAAATACCTCGGTGATGAGTTTGTTAATGAGGTATGATTACAATTTGAATTCCCGCTAATTTATAATACTATGAATGCTTTACGGTTGTGTTTTATGTTTGAAAACCAAGGAGATTGCAATCTAACCTTGGTTAGGGAGTTTTATGCAAATTGGATTACGAAGACCGGTTCAATAAGTTTGTTCCAATTCGGGGGAAGGATGTACGCTTTACTTCTAAAGTGTTGAACTTGTTTTTGGGTACTCCCAATTGTGACACAAATGATTACAATAGGCTAAATAAACCCCCCTATAGAGATGTACGACATACTTTGTGTGGGGTAGAGTCCATGGCTAGGTGGAACCGTAGTAAGGATATCGGTAGGCATGCCACTCTCATTATGCCAAGTTAAACCAAGTGGAGAGAGTTTGGCTTAAAATCGTGTGTAGTGTCTTTTTACAGGCTAAGCACACTTCATATGTGACTAAAGAGAGGGTAGTGTAGGTATATATGCTGATAAAAGGTACGCCCATTAATGTTGGGGTGGTGTTGCAACAAAACATGATGAAATTCTACAACAACAAGAGGTGGAGGTTTTGCTATGGGGGGTTGATCACCCGATTTCTATGTGCTGATGGTATTGAGAAGGAGGAGCTATATATGATCGGTGCTAGGTCCCTATACTTGATCTATAATATGGTTGATGTCACTCGTACAAAGGCTCTCGACACGTCCAATGGACTTGTCTTATCGGCTCAGGAACAGAAAACGAGAGATGATAGTTGAATGGCTCGCATGTTTGGCATGATCGAGTTGTAGCTGAGGATCGGGGGTAACCCGATTACTGATAATGAGATGGAGAACTTGGCGAAGCTTTACCCGCTGACGGAGATTGCAGCCTACATATGTAGGGTAGGTCTAACGTTTTAGGAGCCTCTTGATGATGATGAGGTCACCGCGAACGAAGAAATGGATGAAGAGGATGATGATGATGTGGTTGATGATGATGCTAATGCGTTGATAATATTCAATGTAGCCACTGATGTGGCGGATGGTCGTGATGATGACGACGAAGCCTAGAGGCCTGAGGGAGTATCTCTAACTCTGTACTTTGTTTTATTTGTATGCACTGAGGACATTGTTATTTTTAAGTGTGGGTTGGGAGATGACTCTCTATTGTGTATATAGTTTCTACTGCTTTATCGAGTCTTGTTCTTTTTTATGTTATTTTTATTTTGGGTTCCTCAACTTTTGTTTTTGGTACTTTTCCTGAGGATTGTCCCATTGAACCAACCCGGTCTAGTTTTATTGTTTTTATTGAGTCTTAAAGTCATCATAGGAGTAACAGTTCCCGATGATGGATGGATGACGACCGTCTTAAGAGAAAATTAGTCACGAAGAGGAGTAGAATTGGAAAACCAACCTATTGGTATTTTGAAACTATGTCCTAAAAAGTTAGCCAGCTGTCATGGGTAGTCACAATAGGGATATGCAATGAAATGGTAACCTTGAAACAAACATGTGTTCGTTGTTTTGACTCTGAATGAATCTAAGTGGGCTTAATTGAGTAGAAATAATGTAATGCAAGTTATATGAGCATGCTAGTATGATGTTGACCTTATGTGTGTCGTGATCCCATGTGTTGTGAGTGATTGTTTGGCTCATGCCTTGATTGATATCTATAGTTTGCCCCATGTATGTTAAATGAGTAGGTTGTACCACTTAGGGAAAGTGATTAAGACATTTCTTTGAAAAGCCAATTCTTGACTCTATTGTATGCTTACCCATGAAAATATCCCTAGTTAGCCCCATTGAGCCTTTAGCTTTGTCTTTTTGTTAAGCCGCATGAATAAGCAGAAACCCTTTCTATTGATACCAAAGTATTTGATCCCAATGTAATCCTTAATGCACTATGTTGAGAAGAAAGGTTGAAAATATTGGTAGAAGTGGAAAACGGTTGAAAATGCTTTGATGTGTGGAAAAGAAAAATGAAAAAAAATTGTTTTTGCCCTGGTCCCTAGTGGATATTGTGCACCTCAACGAAAGTCGAGGGTGGATAATTTAGAATTATTTTTGGAACACTGGCCCTGGTCCTACCAAGGATATTGTGCACCTCAGTTAATCTTCAAAGCTTTGAGTTGAGGGTGGCTAGTGCAAAGGCATATAAAAAAAAGAAAAATATAAGAATAATAAGGAGCATATGGGGAAGAGATTGAAATAGAAGAAGGAAAACATTTATGAAGTGTGTAATTAGAGGAAAAGAAAAGCTAGTGAAGATGTGTAACTGGTGGAACAATAACATGTGCATTAGGGAGGTGTAGTCACTAAATATATCTGAAATATTCCCTCCCTTACCCAAAGCCGACATTACATCCAAATAGAAGTCCTCTTGATTCCTTGAGAAATATGAGGTGAAAGTGAAAATACACTATGGGCAAACTTATGTCATATTAACAGAAGTAAGAACTTCATTTGTGAGAGTGAGTAAAATGTTTGAAAAATAGGCCTTGTTTATAATATGATTGCTTGAGTGAAAGGATATACTAAACACAAATGTGTGAGGCATTCATGACACATGTTTGGGGTTCATCTATTTGGTGTGTTTGTATAAGTTTGCATTAGCCCGGAAATATAATAAAAGAGTCATTCTTTGATCATATGTGTTGCAAATTGGTGTATCATGATGAGATAGTAAAATTGTTAAGTGTTGCATCCAGTGTGAACTACAAAAGCATGATTAAATGTGTTTAGTTAATTTTAAGGTGGGTTGATAAGACCAAAGGTTAGAAAAATGAGTCGACGGTTTAAAGATTGTTCAAGGACGAACAAAGATTTAAGTGTAGGGTGGTGATCCTAGGCATATTTATATGCAAAAGTAGCCAATAATTGCCCATATTGAGATTGAATTTAAGAATAATCTTTGAGATTAGCTTATTTTGTTTAACTTGTGATGATTGTGCACTAAAACACATGATTAGGTGTTACATGAACTTTCAAGAGGAATGGAGTCCTTTTGAGGATAGGAGAAACGTGGAGCATGAAAATAAACTAAGGAGGAAAGCACCAAGGGTTGGTGTAATTCCTGGCACGAGGCGCCAAGGCCATTCCTACAACAACGCTTGTCAGGCGCACTGCCTCGCGCGACGCGCCACAACTGGAACCACAGAAGGCTTTTCCTGGCTCAGTGTCTGGCGTAGCTCCCAAGCCCGTGTCCGACGTGCCCAACGAAAATTAAATTAAATAGGACTCGTTGTTGGATTAGATTTAGAATATTGTTTTCCTCACTTCTATAAATAGACCCCTAATGCTATTTATAAGCGTTCGACTTTATTTTGGTGTGCAAGAGCAAGATCCAAGTTTTGTAATAGGTTTCAATTTTCTAACTCTTCTTTATTATGGAAATTGCATGAACAATTATATTTTGTGGTTTTTGAATATTATGAGTGACTAAACACCCTTGTTCTGAGGCTGTAGCTATGGATTGATTGTTGAGTATTAAAGGTTATTGAATTAATTCTTGGTTATCGTTTTAAGTTACCACAATACGCACCGAGCCTACACCCTAGACGTGGCCGACACTTGAGAACCATCACTGGTCCCAAAGCGAACCCCTGGCATGACTCAATACTCAACGGAAGACTTACTCAACAACAAAGGAACTCAATACACAACTTCAACTAATAAGAATATCATAAATGAAATAATTTAGTTCAATATACTCAAATGAACATAAGTGTTCAACTCACAGTCTTTAAAACATCAACAAGGGAAATGAGAAAATGACTCCTCAACTACTACTATCTACAAAGCCCCTAAAATACTGAAATGGAAGTCGGGACAAGACCCACGACATCCTAACAAAACTAGAAGTAAAAATGGATTCCTCTAGAAGCAAGGAGGCTCACCAAAGCTAACTGGAACTACAAGTGATGTCAACAGATCGGCAGTTGATGACCCTGAACACATGTATCTGCATCATGAAAAGATGCAGGTCAAATGGCGTCAGTACATTCAATGTACGAGCATGTAAGGGGAACTCTAAAGCATAGATGTAAGCTTGAACTGATAAAAAGGAAGAACATACTTACCTCATCTCAACTCAACTCAAGGATACTCAACTCAATTCAATATAGAAGCAACAATAAAAATTGCAGTATAAAGAAAGCTTTTAAAACAGTAGAATAACTCAATGTATATAAAAATACAATATTAAACTCTTTACTCTTATTTGGGATATTCTCTAACCGACAACCATCACTATGAGCAACGTGATGATACAACATCTCGCACACGCTGCCAAAACTGTCATATACCTTGCCGGAGTATAGAACATCCTCAACTAAGTGGATCCACTCAGCTCTGCTTAAAATCAATAAGGAATCACCTAAAAAGTATGACCCTTTACCCATGTTGGCATACATGGCTTATGAGGACTTTGAGTTATCTGAACTCGTCCCCATATAGGTGCTTAATACTACTCCCAATAATGTAACTCATGCTCATATGTTTAAAAACATTACCTCATCCTCAAACTTTGAGTTTATTACTAAAAATATTATCTATTAAAGAGATGATCCTCAAAAACTCCTCATGAACTCATTGAAAAATCAAGGTTTCCTCTCGTTTTAAATTTAAAAATATTTACACTTGGGAATACTTAGTCCCCTTATATTCATTTTGAAAACATGAACTCAACTCTCTTCATCCTCATACTCAAATACTCAAGTCTTAGCTAGAGTTTGGCCATATATTTCCAAATATTCTTGGCAAATATTATTTGGGTGAAAATTTGGGTGAAATTTCACCATGTGTTTGGCCATAGTATTTGGGAAACATATTTCACTTTTTTAGAAAAATATGATTTATACTCATAATTTTTAAAAACTATCAAAACTAACCATAAGTTTGTATTACAAGTCAATTGGATCTTCGTTGCAACAAATAACAAGTAATGTCCATGACGCTGGAGCAATGTGGTAGTTTGGAGTGAGTGCAACAAGCATCATTCCATATATCGTTAAGTAGAAAAAGCACATGACTTTTTTTACCCTGAGCCGATTGTTCATCATTTTCATCAACAACCATATCATCAATTTCATATTCACCGAATATTTCATCACTATTTTGGTGTTCACGTAAAAAAAATATGTAATACAACGCAAAAACTACTATAGAAGGTGTTTTTCTAAAAGATAAAAGTTTGGTGTAAAATTTTAATTTTTAAAAGATCCCAAATAATGAGATTTGACCCAAATACTAGAAAAAATAGTATTTGGGATATTTGCCAAAATATTTGCCAAATAATAGCAAATTGAATGGACAAACACTATTTGCCAAATTTTTCTCCAAATATTACTTGGGAAATCTATGGCCAAACGGGTCCTTAAAAAGTTTTAAAAGATTGTAAATGACTTCTCCAACTGACTCAAAGGACTCCCTCGAACTTTACTCTTAATTCTATCTTGAATTTGAAATGTGAATTCAAGAGTTATGATTCATAATATATAGGATCTCTCGATGATTAATGAAGGTTTAAATAGTTCAGATTAAGAAGAGAATGAAAGCTCGACTCAAAGGAACAAGTGTGGAACAAGAAAGAAGGAGAAAAATGGTATGACGCTTTGGGCACAGGGTGGCGCATCGCGCCAGGCCTCCAATTACTGGGGGTCGTTTCTGGCGCACTGCTAACACCCTATACCAGGCCTGTTGGCACATCGGGGGCGCGGCGCCCTAGCCCTTTTCCACAACATCCTGACGGATTTTTCTTCTCAATTTTTCCCTTAATTCACCTAGAATTGATTGGTTTCTTCCAAACTTCCTAAGATTCACAAACGCAACACAAGTAAACAAAAATCTACTCAAATTTCTTCAAGAACAACCGTCAAACTCAAAACTCTCGCCTCAAGAACTTATCAAACTCATCCATTAATAACGAATGAAGAACAAAACTTCAAGAAAACTCATTAAGAACTTCATTACACAGATTTTCATGGACGAATTTAATAAAGAAACTCATGATTGGATAAAGGGTGAACAAACCCATCACTATAAAAACTTACATACCTCGAAAGAGTCAAATTCTTGGCGAAAATCCTCAAAGCTTGCAAGAATCTTGAACGTTCGTCTCTTCTCTTCTTGAACTCCTCTCAAAACCCTAAGCGTGTTTTAGGAATGGCTAAAACGGATTTCAATCAGTTTAGACCCCTAAAATATTAACAAAAATGTGCTAGGCTAGTGGGGGGTAAGGAAAAGACCAAAATACCCCTCCTTAAAATGGATGAAATGCCTTAACTAGACAGGTTGTACTCAAATGGGCATATCTCCTTCATCCGAACTCAAAATTTAGCAAATTTGGCAACGTTGGAAAGAGGACTCAACGACCTTCGATTTGATATATCATGGGCCACCTACTCATCTTGTGCTGAAAGTTATGATTGTTTGAAGTTGACCCAAAATTCACAATTGAAGACTAACTTGCCCAAATCTCAAATTTAGCTATTTCTAGTTTAGCTCTTTCTAAGAATAGGTAGGAGTGTTCATGATTCGGTTTGGATGGTTATTTATCAAAATCAAAACCAAATCAATTTAGTCAGTTTTAAATTTCTAAAATCAAACCAAATGAAAAAAGCAGTTGTCAGTTTGGTTATTGTCGGTTTGGTTCGAATTTTTTTATTCTTGTCAATTTAAAAGTAATTAACTTTTATGAGGACATACGTATCTTGACAAACACAGACATCTAATTCATGAACAATCTATAGGAAAGCTATTGTGGATTCAATTAAGCAATTAAGCGATACTAGAGTTATTATTACACAAACAAGTGATTCAATTAAGAGAAAGTGTGATTATTTTATTTGAGGTAGGGTGGGTAAAGACTAAAGTTATGGATTTTGATGGACTTGGACTTAGGGTTGTAATAGTTAAAGTTAAACTAAAATTTATGTGTTGGGGTTGAGAAATGGTAAAATTAAAGACTTCAGTTAATTAAAATTTAATAAAATATATTTATATTTTATTTATGAATGATATATAAATAATTATAAATTTATATATATACTTGTTCGCAACAAATTTTCGTAAGCGCTGAAAATTAACTACAAGCAAAATAAATAAAAGAAAATGTGATTTTTATTGATGAATCTTTGTGAGTACAATTCTGTTGTTCTCTTGATTCTTCTCTCCTAAGTGTCTCCGTGATTCGAGGGCCTTCAGTAGCGTATTTCACTACAAAAGGAACCCCAATTACCAACAAAAAAATTCGTTGGTAAATTGATCAAATTGGTTGGCAAATTGAGTTACCAATCAAATGTCAACTTATATTAATCCGTTGATAAAAGGCTCGTCGGTAAATATTACCAACTGATTTTAATTTGTTGGTAAACTTACCAACCAAAAATCAGTTGGTAAACACCCAAAGATGTTACAAAATTTTGAAACATCGCCCTGAAATTTCTGTTGGTAAATTCACCAACTATTTTTTGGTTAGTATATCGTTAGTACCTTTACTAACGAATTGGAAAGGAGTTAGTAAATTATTTTTCTACATTATTCGATTCCGTTGATAATTATAGTAACAAATGTCTGATAGTAAACTTTTCCAGATACATTGGTAATTGGTTGGAAATTTTAGTAACTGAAAATTTATGTTGGTAATTTACCAATAAATTTTAAAATACTTTTTTTTTATTTCCCATCCGGTGTTCGGTACCCACATTGGAGCTCGACTAAATCCGGATTCACATCGGAAAGTCCCACATTGGGGGGTAAATCGCTCCCTAACAAAGACGACTCTGTACCCAAGAGAAATCGAACCCGAGACCTCTTGGTTAAGGATAAAGGAGTACTTACCACTCCACCATAACTCTTGTTGGTAATAAATTTTAAATACGTTAGTCTGATTATTTGTTTTTCTACTAAATTTACTAATTGATTGTTAGTTTGTTGTTTGTTGGTAATATATCATGCAAGTCCAATGTTAGGTTTGTAATTGATTGACAATATGTTCAAAATATTATTAACTAAATGATTATTCAAAAGTAAAATATTTATTAATTTATTGCATTTAAAAATCTAAGAGCACGAATATAAATCCAAAAATATTAATATCAGTTAAATCATATTTGAATGAAACAATGCAAATTCTATGATAGCAAGTTAAATTAATATCAATATGACACATATCATTATATCAAAAATTCTAATTTGAGCAAGTTACCAAAAATATTGACAAAATCTAAATTTTGGCCAAAACTTAAAAGTTAAAACGCCTAACAACACAAACTAAAAATGGAAGCCTCAAAACCTGAACCAACCATCCTACTAGATATAAAAATGACCTTCCGAAGCTATCGCACTGACAAAATTCTCATTAGGGCACGTTTACAAAAAGTGTTAAGCAAAGTCAAATTTTGGTCAAAAGTTAAAAGTTAAAACGCCTAACATTACAAACTAAATATGAAAACCTCAAAATCCAAACCAACCATCCTATAAGATGAAAAATGAGCTTCCAAAGCTAACCGCGCTAACAAAATTCAAATTTGAGCATGTTTCCCAAAAAAATTGACCTAATTCAAATTTTAGACAAAAGTTAAAACGCTTAACGATACAAACTGAAAATAAAAGTCTCAAAACCAGAACAAACCATCCAATGAGATCAAAATTGAACTTATATGGCTAACTGCAGCGACAAAATTTCAATTCGAGCATGATTACCAAAAATATTGACTAAAGTGAAATTTTGGCCAAAACTTAAAAGTTAAAATGCCTAACGGCACAAACTAAAAACAGAAGCCTCAAAACCCGAACCCTCTATCTTATTACATCAAAAATGACCTTCCCCATCTAACTGTACTGACGAAATTCTCATCTGAGCACGTTTATCAAATATATTGACTGAAGTTAAATTTTTTGCCAAAATTTATAAGTTAAAACACCTAACGGCACACACTAAAAATGAACGCCTCAAAACTCGAACCAACCATCCTATTAGATATAAAATGACCTTTGGAGTTAATTACGCTGACGAAATTCTCATCTGAGCACGTTCACAAAAATAGAGACCAAAGTCAAACTTTGGCCAAAACATAAGATTTAAAACACATAACGGCACAAACAAAAAACGGAAGCCTCAAAACTTGAACCACCTTCCTGTTGGATAAAAAATGACCTTTCGAAGCTAATGACACTAACAAAGTTCTAATCTGAGCACATTTACCAAAAATATTGATCAAAGTCAAATTTTGGCTAAAATTTAAAAGTTAAAACGCCTAACGACACAAACTGAATATGAAACCCTCAACACTAGACACTGATTTACCAAAAAAATTAACTTCTATTGGTAAATTTACCAACTATTCAAATATAAGTTAGTAATTAATAATTTACCAATAAATTTTTTCACAGTTGGTAATAGTTACTATTCAACTAAACATTCATATGTAATATTACCAACTAATAATTAATATGTTGGTAAATTTTACCAATGGATTAATAATCAGTTGGTATATTACCAACTATTTTAATGATGTTAGTAATTTACTAACTACAATCTTTATTCGTCGGCAAAATTTCCAACTAATTGGATATTGGTTGGCAAATTTACCAACAAATTACATTTCGTTACCAATTTACCAACACATTTATATTTGGTTGGCAAATTTAGCAACACAATCTTGCCGTTGGTAAATGTTTGATTAGTAATTCATTGGTAATATGTTAATAAATTATACAAATAATTTTTTGTCATATTTACCAATTAATATATACTTCGTTGGTAATATTACCAACAAAAGGTGTGCGTTAGTAATATTTCAGTTGGTAATCCATTGATAGAATGTTGCTAAATTTGGCGCAATTTTTTCCCACCGTATTTACCAACTAAAATACTTAGTTAGTAAGATTTTTGTTGGTAATCCGTTAGAATTTCGTTGTTAAGTTTTAAAATATAATTCAGTTAGAAATAAGTTGGTAATTTATTAGTAGAATACTAACCAACTTAAGTTGTTATTAAAATCTATTGGCAATTTGGGGTTTTTTTTTGTAGTGTTTCTTGAATGTAAGATGATGTAGACCTCCTTGAGATGTATTTGATCTCCCAAAACGTCGGGAAGCACTTCGTCAATGCAAGTTAATCTCCGAAAAGAACTCCGTTGATCACTCATTCGAAGATCAATGTAGTTGATGTTGTAGCTTATGTAGACCTCCTTGAGATGTATTTGATCTCCGAGGACGTCGGGAAGCACTTCGTTGTTGCAAGTCGATCTCTGGGAAGAACTCTGTTGATCACTCCTTCGAAGAGCTATGTAGTTAATGTAGCTTTATCCAATTGCAGAATGCTTGTTGAAGAGTTTTCTTCCTCCCTTTGAATGTCATGTTTGTCCCCTATTTATAGTTGTAAGGAGAGCTATGTAGTTGATGTAGCTTTCTACAATTGCAGAATGCTTGTTGAAGAATTTTCTTCCTCCCTTTGAATGTCATGGTTGTCCCCTATTTATAGTTGTAAGGAGTGAACAAGGTTGCTTGTGATTGGCCAAAGGATGTCATTTTGACACTTGGTACATTGTGATTCGTTCTTGCATTTGACTCGGACTACCACCTCATTTGGACATGTGGCGTCACCTTGTTGGTCTTGCAATGGCCTTCAAAAAGTTCGAGCCTTAATTCCTTGAAGAATATATACAAGGCCCTAATGCATCCCTTGTATGCAAATTTCAACTGCAGAGATTTCAGAAAGTTGGTCTTTGCAATCTAAGCTCAACATTCGCCAATGATTGATGTAGTGCACTACGGGTTCATCCTTACTTTGTTTTGTGTTTGTCAATTCCATCATGCTCACTGCACGACAAGTACTGTAGAAACGATTGAGAAATTGATTTTCCAATTTTTCCCAACAATCAATTGATTCAGGCTCCAAGTCTATATACCAATCAAAGGCATTTTATTTTAAAGAACGAACAAACTGCTTGACAAGAAGATCACCATTTGTACCGACACTGCTACAAGTCTCGATGAAATGGGCAATATGTTGCCTTGGATTTCCCCTTCCATCAAATTGTTGCAATTTTGGTAGTTGATATCTAATTGGCATCAATAGACCCTCGATTCACTTAGAATATGGCTTTGAATATCTTAAGGAACTTTGTGGTGGGCTACCATATTGAGCTTTAATGGTGTTTGTGATCATGTCTTGCAGTTGTTGAACTGTTAGAGTAGCCACTGAAGTAGATCGATTTGCGTTTTGAGAGTCAATTGGATTGGTGGGAGAATCAATATCAACTTTTTCTTGTATTGTTAGAATATAATGTGACTCTCCAGAGTTGTAGAGATCTAACTTGCTCATAAGTTGGATGATTTGGAGATTCTTGTCATCAATAGACTTCTTCAAGGCTTCAATGGTTTGCTCCATTATTGCGAACTTCTCATCCATGTCAGTTGCGTAAACCATCAATTAGTTAACCTTTGTTGAAATTGAAGAATCCGTTGAATTCTTATATTCACCAAAGTTGAAGTCAGAGTGAGAGAGTTCATCAAACAACTTAGATGCGATGTTGCCCCCAGCGATTGTAGTTTTGAGTGTCATTTGAGACTTGATCTTTCTTGCCATCTCCAAAGAGTTGAAATATTCAGATCCATTCAAGGCACTTGTCTTGAACTCATGTCGAGTGACTGGATCAACATCACTAAAATCAACTAATGTGGCAACAGTAAAGTCCTTACATGAAACATCATTGATCTTCTTGAAGGCCATTGCAAAGTTGAACTTGTTGTTTTTTTTATTTGTAGGAGGAAGAGATGAAGAGCAGAATTGGTCCTACTGGGCATGCCAAATTTGTTCGCAAAAGATTTTCGTAAGCGCTGAAAATTAACTGCAAGCAAAATAAATAAAAGAAAATGTGATTCTTATTAATGAATCTTTGTGAGTACAATTCTGTTGTTCTCTTAATTCTTCTCTCCTATGTTTCTCCGTGATTCGAGGGCCTTCAGTAGCGTATTTCTTGAATGTAGGATGATGTAGACCTCCTTGAGACGTATTTGGTCTCCGGGAACGTCGGGAATCACTTCGTCGTTGCAAGCTGATCTCCAGGAAGAACTCCGTTGATCACTCATTCGAAGAGCAATGTAGTTGATGTTGTAGCTTATGTAGACCTCCTTGAGATGTATTTGATCTCCGGGAACGTCGGGAAGCACTTCGTTGTTGCAAGTCGATCTCCGGGAAGAACTCCGTTGATCACTCCTTCGAAGAGCTATGTAGTTGATGTAGCTTTCTCCAATTGCGGAATGCTTGTTGAAGTGTTTTCTTCCTCCCTTTGAATGTCATGTCTGTCCCTTATTTATAGTTGTAAGGAGTGGACAAAGTTGCTTGTGATTGGCCAGAGGATGTCATTTTGACACTTGGCACATTGTGATTCGTTCTTGCATTTGACTGGGACTACCACCACATTTGGACATGTGGCGTCACCTTGTTGGTCTTGGATGCCTAGTCATTGTGACACGTGGCATGTGTTTGGGCTTCAAGGTGAAATGGACCTTGAATTTGAATTTAATAAAAATGGACTTATTTATTTGTAAAGCCCAAATTAATCATTCAACCCAAATAAACATGTATTTAATCCAAATTTTGTATGAATTAAATCCAATAAAATTTGTGTGTCTACAGATGCCCCCTACTTCAAGCCTTGTTGAAGTGTAGGTTTACCGACACTTGGTGACAAGACTTGAAGTATTCATTAAAGTGTTTTCATTTTTTGAGACTTGTCAACGTGTAGGCTTGCCGAATTTGACGACGAGAGTTTAAGTCTTCATGAATGTGGTTTCCTTTTTTGAGACTTGTCAACGTGTAGGCTTGTCGAATTTGACGACGAAAGTTAAAGTCTTCATGAATTGTATTCATTTTTTTGAGAATTCTCTACGTGTAGGCTTGCCGAATTCGACGACGAAAGTTAAAGTATTCATGAATGTGTATTCATTTTTTTTGAGACTTGTCGACGCGTAGACTTGCCGAATTTGACGACGAAAGTTAAAGTCTTCATGAATTTATTCATTTTTGAGACTTCTCTACGTGTAGGCTTGCCGAATTTTGACGACGAAAGTTGAAGTCATTATGAATGCATTGTTGAGACTTCAAGAGTATTTGTTTCTTGTCGTCACATTCTAACTAGGTCACTACAAATGATTTGTTTGTAGTGATCTCATTTTTTTTTTAAACATTCTTGCTTGACAACCATGTGGACCCTCTATATTGATTTCAAATAGATGGGTCTAGTGAGTAGTAACATTGTGTGATCTTCCTTGCAAGGTGTGAGAAAGAACAAGAAGATTGATTGGATTTTGAATCAAATAAAAAGAATATCAACTTTCCTTTAGTTGATTTTGTAAGAAACATTCTTGACATCTCACGACTTGTTGCTTTCCTTTTGAGTGCTGGCAACTTCCATTTAGATGGGTAAGAATTGATATGATTTCCTTCTTCCAATGTTACCACAACTTTTCTTGTACAAAGAATAAGAGTTGTTCAAAGGAACTTCTATATAAGAATCTCTCATGTACAAAGGATTGATCAAAGAATCATTGAAAAATAATAATTCTCCTAACCAAATCAATGCGGAACTCCAAATTTGGTTTGTTCTTTTCTCAATTTCGTGCAGTCCTGCGAAAATGCTCTTTTTTTGGTATAAAAGAATTCAAATGACGAGCAACTTGAATCTGGAAAAACTAGACTTATAGTACTATGACATATCCAAAAACCAACGTCAAAAACCTTTTGTAATGACGGGAATTGATTTTTGAAGTTGGTCATCAAATCTGGAAGCTCTCCTCATAATTATGCGCAATCTCGCCAAAACGTCCTTTTCTCGGTGTAGCAGCATTCAAACGACAAGCCACTTGATTCTAGAGAAACTAGACTTTTGGTACTACGACATATCCAAAAATAAACTTTAAAAACCTTCCGGATTGACGGGAATCGAATTTTGAAGTTGGTTATCCAATCTGAAAGTTCTCCTCACAGTTGCAAAATCTCGCCAAAACGTCCTTTTCTCAGTGTAGGAGCATTCAAACGACAAGCGGCTTGATTCTGGAGAAATTAGACTTTTGGTACTACGATAAATCCAAAATCAACGTTAAACACCTTCCGTATTGACGGGAATCAAATTTTGAAGTTGGACCCCAAATCAGTTCTTCTCACAGCTACGTGCAATCCCACAAAACCATCTTTTTCTTGGTGTAGGAGCTTTCAAATGACTAGCGGGTTGATTCTCAAGAAACTAGACTCGTAGTACTGTGAAATGTCCAAAAATCAATGTCAAACTCTTCCTGAATTGACAGAAATGATTTTTGAAGTTGGTCTTCAAATTTTGCCGTTTTCCTCACAGATTTGTGTCTTTTAGATTTTTCTTGTTTCTCTTTCTTGCAGGTAATGGTTGTGGTTGCATCTTTATTTATGCATTGACACGTTTCTTAGACCCGGGAGATTTATGTTCAAGATCCAATTTGGCCGTAATTCAAAGCTTCGTTCTACTGGCACCGATATGTCGAACAAGATTGTTGTGCTGCTGCTTATGTTTGTCATGCCATAATGAAGGGATGCACTTACTAAATGTGTTATCAGAAAGAGATTAACCCAAGAAAAAAATGAAAACTTCGTGCAATTGGCACCGCTGACTCCAATATTTTTTTTCATTTCAGGTTTCTGAAAGAGCTTAAATCATTTAGAAGTTGCACGATTGTTCATATGATTGGCGTGGAATCACTCATCTCATCCTAGCAATGTTGGTAGAAAACTTAGTCGAGGCATTCACCTTCCTTGCAGCTTTGGTAAAGAGAACTTGCCCCCTCCATTTTCATCCCCGTCCACGAGAGAAACATTTGGAGTACTTTCATTTCATTTCCGATGAGAAAGCACCCGGTGTGAGGATGGCGAGAGAAACACTTGGTGTAGGCCTCCAAACATCAACGAACTAGATTGCGGATAATCTCATTGTTCAGGCTGTAGTGTGAATTGACATCTTCCTTTCAATTTGGAGAAGACCTTGGACCAATCTTATGACTTCTTGGAAGTACATGGAGCTCGAATTCCTTACACTTTGTGATTCCAACTTTGCACGATTATGGTAGAAAATTCATAACTTGGAGTATGAATAGTGAAATCATGTGCTTCTTGTTCCGTTGGAAAAATAACTCAAATAACTACAGTATATGTAAAAATCACGGCCAATGACTAGATGGATTAGTACCAATATCACTTCAAAGTCAGGTCACAATTTTGTATTTCTTGGCTTTTCAGCTTCGCGTGTCTGTAGTATAAAATTCATAAGTCAAAGTAGGAGTATTGAATTCATGATTTTATTTTTCCGTTGGAAAGACAACTCAAAGAACTACACAATGTATAAAAATCACGGACAAAGACTTTGTGGATTGGTACAGATATCGCTTCAAAGTCAACTCACGATTCTGCCTCGCTCAACTCTTCAGCTTTGAGCAACTTTGGGAGAAAATCAATAACTCTGCGTAGGAGCCTCGAAATGATGCGATTCTTATTTAATTGGAAGTATAACTCATAGACGTACAACATATGTAAAAATCAATGCCAAAAGAATTCTAGATTAGTCCATATATATTTTCAAAGTTAGCTCAAATTCTGCCTCCCTCCACTCTTAAGCTTCGAGCAACTCTGGGAGAAAATCAATAACTCAGCGTAGAAGCCTCGAAATGATGCAATTCTTGTTTCATTGGAAGCATAACTCATAGACATATAACATACATAAAAATCAAGGCCAAAACCTTTACATATTTTCACAAATATGTCTTTGAAGTCTACTCAGTTTAATTTCGAAATCTGATGGTCTATTTCGCAGCTTTGAGCGGTAGTGGTAGAAACTTCATAACTTGGCGTAGAAACCTCTGAATCACGAGCCGATTTTTATGTTGCAAAGTAGACTCCAAGAACTGCAATATATGTGAAATTCATGGTCAAAACCTTTGCGGATTTTTACAAATGCACCTTTGAAGTCAGCTAAGATGTCTTGCTTAACTCTTCTCCTTTTCTCATTTGTGACGCATTTGAACTCATGTGCTAGCTACATAATTTTAAAGAGCTAGTGTGATGATCACACAATGCCACCAAACTCCTCTTTTTTTTACTCATGTGACTAAGATTAGAGTGATTACTCCAAGCGCCTACGTACCTCAGTGAAGAGGATCAAGTCATATCGTAGTTCAGGATGATGAGTTTTTTTTTTGGACCGTACACATTTTATACTCTTGCGGGCCAGGAGTAACATGTAGTTTATGCTCGTACCTTAAGGAGCGTTGTAACATGCAGTTTAGACTCGTACGTTGAAGAGCATTTCAACTTGCAGTTTAGGCTCGTGCATCGAGGAACATTTTAGGGAAGAATTCCATCAATGTAATTGTCCTTCTAACCTTTTGTGATGAAGCATTAATGTACTTTGATTTGGTGTTGGATTTTATGCTTTCGCATTGTTAAAGCTGATTTGTACTTGATTTTGTGTCGAATTTTGAAAGTCGGAGTTTAGAAGTCCCTTGATGTTTTTGCCTTTTGCGAGCGACCAGAATCCAAGTATCGTCATTCTTTTTATTGGAGAAGTCATCTACCTTGGATGTGTTTGTTGTTTTCTTTAAGGCGGAAACTTTAACTGGTTCAAGGCTTCCAACCTACAGTATTATGACATCTTCTTCAATTTTTGGCGATGCCACAGGACGTAGAACTTCTAAAATTGAATCATAATCAAGTTTGACACTAGCATGATTTGTCTCAGCTGTCTCACCATCGTCAATGATGAGATTTCCCTCTCGTACCAATGTCATGATCTTTTCCTTCAGAATGAAGCATTTTGTGGTGTCATGATCGATGATGCGGTGGAATTTTCAATACATAGGATCATCAACTTTATTGGATTCTTTGGGTCGCTTTGACTCTGGGAGTGCAATGACTTTCTTGGTTAGCAGCTCATCAAGAATCGCAGGAACGTCAGAATCCGGAAAGGGATACTCTTTTGCTTGTAACTCCTTCAAGGTAGATTGATTTTTCACTTCTCGCGTATGTTGATGCACCTCGATCTCTTTCAACTTTTGTCTCGTGAAGGCCTTCATAGAAGTTGTGGTTACCGCCATGGACTCATTAGATGTGTAGTCTAGTGACTCTTTGAATTGTGTATCTTTTTTTGTTGGATCAAAGACATGCGATGTCTTTCTATGGCTTCAATTCTCAACTCCATCTCATGAGCACGTGTAGCTAGTTCTTCAAAAGTTCGAGGCTTAATTCCTTGAAGAATATATACAAGGCCCCAATGCATCCCTTGTATGCAGATTTCAACTGCAGAGATTTCAGAAAGTTGGTCTTTGCAATCTAAGCTAAACATTCGCCAATGATTGATGTAGTCCACTACGGGTTCATCCTTACTTTGTTTTGTGTTTGTCAATTCCATCATGCTCACTGCACGACAGGTACTGTAGAAACGATTGAGAAATTGATTTTCCAATTTTTCCCAACAATCAATTGATTCAGGCTCTAAGTCTATATACCAATCAAAGACATTTTATTTTAAAGAACGAACAAACTGCTTGACAAGAAGATCAACATGTGTACCGACACTGCTACAAGTCTCGATGAAATGGGCAATATGTTGCCTTGGATTTCCCCTTCCATCAAATTGTTGCAATTTTGGTGGTTGATATCCAATTGGCATAAGTAGACCCTCGATTCGCTTAGAATATGGCTTTGAATATCCTAAGGAACTTTGTGGTGGGCTACCATATTGAGCTTTAATGGTGTTTGTGATCATGTCTTGCAGTTGTTGAACTGTTAGAGTAGCCACTGAAGTAGATCGATTTGCGTTTTGAGAGTCAATTGGCTTGGTGGGAGAATCAATATCAACTTTTTCTTGTATTGTTAGAATATAATGTGACTCTCCAGAGTTGTAGAGATCTAACTTGCTCATAAGTTGGATGATTTGGAGATTCTTGTCATCAATAGACTTCTTCAAGGCTTCAATGGTTTGCTCCATCATTGCGAACTTCTCATCCATGTCAGTTGCGTAAACCATCAATGAGTTAACCTTTGTTGAAATTGAAGAATCCGTTGAATTCTTATATTCACCAAAGTTGAAGTCAGAGTGAGAGAGTTCATCAAACAACTTAGATGCGATGTTGCCCCCAGCGATTGTAGTTTTGAGTGTCATTTGAGACTTGATCTTTCTTGCCATCTCCAAAGAGTTGAAATATTCAGATCCATTCAAGGCACTTGTCTTGAACTCATGTCGAGTGACTGGATCAACATCACTAAAATCAACTAATGTGGCAACAGTAAAGTCCTTACATGAAACATCATTGATCTTCTTGAAGGCCATTGCAAAGTTGAACTTGTTGTTTTTTTTATTTGTAGGAGGAAGAGATGAAGAGCAGAATTGGTCCTACTGGGCATGCCAAATTTGTTCGCAAAAGATTTTCGTAAGCGCTGAAAATTAACTGCAAGCAAAATAAATAAAAGAAAATGTGATTCTTATTAATGAATCTTTGTGAGTACAATTCTGTTGTTCTCTTAATTCTTCTCTCCTATGTTTCTCCGTGATTCGAGGGCCTTCAGTAGCGTATTTCTCGAATGTAGGATGATGTAGACCTCCTTGAGATGTATTTGGTCTCCGGGAACGTCGGGAATTACTTCGTAGTTGCAAGTTGATCTCCAGGAAGAACTCCATCGGTCACTCATTCGAAGAGCAATGTAGTTGATGTTGTAGCTTATGTAGACCTCCTTGAGATGTATTTGATCTCTGGGAACGTCAGGAAGCACTTCGTTGTTGCAAGTCGATTTCCGGAAAGAACTCCGTTGATCACTCCTTCGAAGAGCTATGTAGTTGATGTAGCTTTCTCCAATTGCAGAATGCTTGTTGAAGAGTTTTCTTCCTCCCTTTGAATGTCATGTCTGTCCCCTATTTATAGTTGTAAGGAGAGCTATGTAGTTGATGTAGCTTTCTCCAATTGCAGAATGCTTGTTGAAGAATTTTCTTCCTCCCTTTGAATGTCATGTCTGTCCCCTATTTATAGTTGTAAGGAGTGGACAAGGTTGCTTGTGATTGGCCAAAGGATGTCATTTTGACACTTGGCACATTGTGATTCGTTCTTGCATTTGACTGGGACTACCACCTCATTTGGACATGTGGCGTCACCTTGTTGGTCTTGGATGCCTAGTCATTGTGACATGTGGTATATGTTTGGGCTTCAATGTGAAATGGACCTTGAATTTGAATTTAATAAAAATGAATTTATTTATTTGTAAAGCCCAAATTAATCATTCAACCCAAATAAGCATAGATTTAATCCAAATTTTGTATGAATTAAATTTTATAAAATTTGTGTGTCTACAATACTTTTTCGGTCTGATTTGGTTATTTTTGTGGGGTTTTTTTTAGTAAAATTAAAACCAAACCAAATAGTATCGATTTTTAAGATTTAAAACCAAACCTAACCTTACCTAACTTAACCTAATCATATATCAATTTTTTAATCAGTTTGGTTCATATTGCAGTTCAATTTTTTTTTTTTTAATTATAACTATGACCACTCCTTATCTTAGGGGCATGTTGAAACCTAATTTGTAAAATCAAAATCAAACCAAATAGTATCAATTTTTAAAATTTAAAATCAAACCTAATCTAACCTAATCATATATCAATTTTTAAATCGATTTGGTTCATGTTGCGGTTCTATTTAATTTTTTAATTATAACCATGAACACTAATAATCTTTGAGGCATGTTGAAACCTAATTTGGCCATACTATTATATACTCTAAATTTTTATTGTTTGTACTTTGTTTGGGTATTTAATATGTTGTTCTTAAGCTTGTGTAGAATGGGTAGC
Source organism: Solanum stenotomum (assembly GCF_019186545.1). NCBI lineage: Eukaryota > Viridiplantae > Streptophyta > Magnoliopsida > Solanales > Solanaceae > Solanum > Solanum stenotomum. The sequence continues at coordinate 29,619,887 of NC_064289.1, read as the reverse complement.
TAGTATGGTTAATTATAGTAGTTTGCTGTCTGCAAGTCTGGGAGTTGTTCAGCTATTCTTTGCTATGTAATTTTCACTTGGTAATAAAGAGATGGTTTGAATTGACTTATTTAAGTGTTTTTAAGTCAAAATGATTTTAAACGTTTTTTTAGTCTTTGAGTAAACAAATCTTATAAGCACTTGTTCTTAAGCTAGACTGATAAAAATAAATCAAAAATCATAACTTAGGATTATTGTAAGCCAAAACCCAATTCAAACTGGCTCATAATCTGTTTATTTACCAAAAATAAAAAAACTCTTACATCACTATTTTTTACATTATTAATATCATTAAAATCAATTTATTTATAAAAAAATATAAACATAACTAATCTCTATATTATTAAAACCTTCATAATTCAAATATTTATTATTTTCAAAGATATGCTCACATTGTATGCAATTAGAAGAAATTAATGAGACTCATTAGATTTTAGTCCACCGATGACACATCATCTCTATTATTTCCCAAAAAGGTAGAACATTAAATAAACTATGGTCTTATTTGTTTTCATTAAGATTAAGACTAAGCATATGAATATTGAGATATGTATTAAGATCTAGATGTCTAGATTTGAATTGTGATTTCTAGACTCTGAACATTGAATGATTAAAATTATTTATTTTTTAATATCTAAATGTGCATATGAAATTAAACACTATATCAATAAAATCTTATAAATTTTTCATCTCCACATTATATATCACTTATTAATAGAACAATAACAACAATATATCTAGTGTAATCTCACAAGCGAGGTTGATGATCATAGAGTCTCAATAAAATTAGTGATCTCAAACAAATAAAATTACGGTCAAGGAGTCTCATAAAACAAAATTTTAATAAGAGACCTCAAGTATATACATAGTTATTGTTAATGCTAGCTTCTATTTTTCACTCAAAAATCTTGAGTTCTTGATAAATATCAATACACCAAAAAATATTATGGGCAACAAGAGTTCTTGACAAACATCAATACACCCCCAAAAAAATTGCTGAAATAAAAAAATACTAAACAAAATACTTGTACAGATTTTGAAAACTCACCGGTTAAAGAAAAAAATAAATTGATGTTTGGTTGAGAAAATAATGGAAAAAATGTTGGTAATTAGAGAGATAGAAAGAGAGGCAAAAGCAACGTGATTATTTTAGCTTATAAAATAAATATGAATGTTGTTAAGATTTTCTTACAAATCTTATTTATTCGGATCAATTAAGAAGCTTTTAAAAAGACCAAATGGATTCAATGGGTTGAATCTGAATGATTAAGATTTAAACCTAAAAAACAAAATATTTAATAAGCTGAATCTGAATGATTAAGATTTAGACTTTCATTAAGTGCAAACAAATAAGATCTAAGTTACCTTATTATCATTTAAAGTATAAGTGATATTGATAGAAAAAAGTATTTATATAATTGATTATTGAAAAAAAATATTATATTTAAAATTCTTTAGTAACTAAAATAAATAAAAAAATAATTAAATTACACGTCCATAATCCGTGATAGACAAGGGGAAAAACAAGCCTTTATTCCTTTTGCGTAGAATTCCCTATTTCTGAATTAATAAAATAATATAAAATTGAGTGCCCCCCCCCCCCCAACAACTTTGAAAATTAATCATTCTCCTCTAATTTTGGGTATGCATATAATAAATTCATTTTTCTAAAAAAATATCTTCTTCATTGGAATAGGACATTAGCTTATATGCTCAATCAATATTTTTCATTTTTTTGACGAAATAAATATTTTTTATAGGATGTTTGTTATATAAAAAAAAATATAAATATTATGATTTTAAATAAGTATATAAAAAGGATTAAGGTAGATAATGTAAGAATAGAATAGATATTTAAAGAAGTCAATCATGAAAAGGAGAGAGTGACTATTTCTCAAAGTTGAGAGATGGAGTTTGAATTTTGGCATAATATACAAACATGACCCTTAACTTGGCATTAACTGACAACTATGACCTTTAACTTTGGGTGTGCACAAGTAGACACTTAAACTTGTATAAAGTTGAACAAATAGACACACTCGTCCTATATGACACCCTACATGACAATGTTGTGTCCTACGTGGCATCATACGTGTATTATGCCACGTAGGACACGTGTGTCTACTAGTTCAATTTTATACAAGTTTAAGAGTCTACTTGTGCACACTTAAAGTTGAAGGACATAGTTGTACGCCGAAGCCAAGTTAATTGTCATGTTTATATTCCCTCCTTCCCATTTTATGTGACACTTTTTAGATTTCGAGATTCAAACAAGCCACCGTTAATTATTCATAGATCTTTTAAGCATTTTGAATTATCAATTATTGTGACTTATAATACTTTTTACGTAGTTTACAAATATATATCATTTCAAAAAAAATTAAAGATTCAATGCGCAAATTCCGGATCAAACTTGAACTGTTTGACTCTCGAAAAACGAAAAATGTCACATAAATTGGGACACATGAAATATTATTTAAGTAAAATTAAGTGATATAAATAATTTTCAACCTATAATAATTATAATAATAATTTTATTTTGTTATTGAAGGTAAGAATCCAAATATAACAAATAAAAATAAATTGAGCATAGTTCACATTCCATAATTATTAGGACCCATTGATTTGTCTCTTTCTTACAATTATGAACCTACCATTCCATGTCATCTACAACACTACAGTACTAACTACTCATGCTTTCAGATCCAATCCCATATCTCCCAATAATATCTCTTCCACAATGGCATCATCTCAAGACTCCCACTCCTTCCATTGGCAGTTCTCTGAATTCGACGACAACGATTTCCAAATCCGCGGCCATACACTCTTCTTCGTCATCCTTCTTTTCACCATCATAGTTATAGCTACACTTTTTTTCCTTTACGCTCGCTGGATCAACAAGTTCCGCTCTCCATCAACCACAGATCCTGTTGGGAGTGGTACTTCAGTTCATACGCCTCCGCCTGCACCACAAGGTCTTGACCCGATTTTTATTAATGACTTGCCAATTATACTGCACGCAACTTGTTCGGGTAGTAGCACAGTAATTGAGTGTTGTATTTGCTTGGGAATTTTTCAAGATGGTGATAAGGTAAAAGTGTTGCCCAGTTGTCAACATTCTTATCATTCCGATTGTGTTGATAGGTGGCTTAGAAATCAGTCCAGTTGCCCTCTCTGTCGTGCCTCCCTCCAATTTGACCTACCCCTGTGACTCAAAGGGGCGGAGCCAGCATACATTTTAGGGGTTTATCTGAATCTCCTTAAGTGGAAAATATTATTATTTATGTTTGGTTAATTTTTTATTTTTTTTTATGTATACAGTATACATAGTTGATGTAAACCCTTGGGTTAGTTCGTGTGTTTAGTTTTCCAAATTTTGAACTCTTTATTAAAAAATTCTAGCTCCGCCACTGGTGACTCACTCAACTCTTTCTTTTTGTGTTTTTAATTATACAGAGAAGTTGGGTAATTCAATATTCACTACACTGTTAAGATTTTATGTTTACCGGCATTATTTGTGTTGATTGTTTTTTAAGTAATTAAAAGAGACATATCTTGACTAAATTAAGGTTTTATTATCTCCAAACCCATTTATTTGGTAATTTTGTACATTTTATTGGCCTACACGGCCTCCAAACATCACTCGCACGCCTCGTGGAATCAGGAGTGTGCTACGTAAGTCAAAAGGGGTATAGAATTACAAAAAAAAATGAGTTCATGAAATAATATGATCTTAGTTTAGTTAATATGTTTCTCTGAGATTTCGATCATATAGTCTAAGGGTACTTATGTCTTATCCCTAATTAAAATAAGACGAATTTATGATTAAAGATGGAGTCAGTAGAGATTTAGTTCTCGTTTTCATTTTTAGAGTAATTTCCAGTACAGATCAAGCATGTCATACCAGAAGGCTTCTTTAGTTTAAGGATATTTTGTTAGTATCTCTGTTAAAAACAATAAACTAGAATTTTTAATAATAATCTGGAAACATAATAAAGAAATTCATAAAAAATATTTGATATTATAAAATCACTTTATGTCCTTATGGAATTTAATGCTCTCTTATTGTATTCGTGGTTTTGAGTAACAGTATCTCAAACGTCAATAATTTTATTGAACCCAAAGACAATAACAACTCACACAAAGACTAGATAATTGTTAGTTGGAAAAATATGCAGCAAATGTTCAACAATTCAATACAGAAAATTGAGTCCTCTCAATTTATAATCAACGAAAGATAGTATGACCAGATGTTATTGTGTCTTATCGAAAAACTTACAACCTATTCAATGTGAAAATATGTTATTCAAATTGCATCCTTTTTTAGAAAATACTTGAGTTTTCATCCACACCTCTTAAAATTCAATATTCTCCTACATGAATGAAGAATTTATAAAATGTTGGTCAAATTTTTTTATAGTTCGACTCAAAAAAGGAAACTATGACAACTAAAAGTGGACGGATATAGTACTATATTATGAAAAACATGCATAAAAATTGTGTGGTTCATTAGTAAAGGTTAATTACATTTAGATTAGTAGGTTTTTCTTTGAACTTTCATTAGTAAATTAAACATATATTGGATATACTTGGTCAATCTGTAGATTTGATATACTTAAACAAATAAGCTTTGGTTTATACCTTACACAACATAAATCACGTAGTTAATCCCTAATCGTCTTTGATTCTCAATGTTTTGTTCATTTTTACCATGAACATCGTCTGATTGATAAGTGCATAGAGAATTAACGGCTTACACTTTACACTTACATAGATGATTCCTAAGTATGTCCTCATGTAGATACACTTTTTGATATACCACATATCAAACTTAAAATCATTAAATATTCTTAATGTCTTATCGTTGTTACTGAATGTTACGTCATCATGAGAATGAACCAAAAAAAATTATTAACCCTCATCAATGATTTTGTTTGATTTTCTTGAACCTAGATCATGAAATCTAGTAATTTTTTAAATAGAATTACCGCCACACGGGATGACTTATCCTCTGTCATAATCTCATTCCCTTCGATAATCTTTTGACTACCTCTCTAGTTGACTTCACTAAGAAATTTGTAATAATTTCTTAAAGAATAATTGTATAACAATATTATACATCTATTATATGTGACCAGATTTTTCGTTATACGTAATGCTCCCAACCTTTCCTATTATCATTTGGCTGTCACAATTTATTCATATTTGAGGCAACGATTTAGGCCAAATAAAATGTCTTTCAATTTATTTATTTTTGGAGTCATTCAACTTTTTGACCGACTTTGTCTAAAGATATTAACTTAGACTTTATTATTTTCTCCATCAATGAAATAAGTGTATTCATTTATGAATTTTAATTTCAATTGATCCGATCATTAAATTTGCATCATTGTATTCTTTAATTAGGGGTGTGTAAAAATTAAATCGACTGGTAAATTGAATCGAAAAAAGTGTTATTAGTTTAAGTTATTGTTATTGGGTTATTGGGTTATTGGATTAACGATTATTTAATGGTTTTATAAAAAAATTATTGGGTATTGATTCGATATTAGTTTTTTAGTATTGAGTTATTCGGTTAACCGATAACCCATTAAAAATATAATAATCTATTATTTTAATTTTTAGTCATAGATAAATATCAAACAAAAAATATTACTATAGTCACTATATTAGACTATAACTATAAGGACCCTACACAATTAACGCTATTTAACTCTGCTCTGAGCTAATAGCCCATCGTGCGAGCCACCCATTGGGGGTCCGCTATGCCAAAAGTGAGAGAAACTCCACCCCTCTCTTTCCTTTTTTCACTCTCTGTATTATCCTTTATGTTTTAGTATTACTTTAGTCTTTAGGTTCACAACGTCAAAACCTAAAGAACTAAGAACGGTGACAGCTAAGGTTTGCAATGACGACGGCAAGTGTTAGGTAGGGGTGTATATAGCCGGGTTGGTTCGGTTTTTTTAAATATCAAACCAAACCATTTGTGTCGGATTTTTAAATTTATAAACCAAACCAAACCAATAAAACTCGGGTTTTTCAACCTCAGATTTTTTCGGGTTTTTTTATTTTTCGGATTGTTTCGGGTTTTTCCGGTAAAGTATTCATACAAACATAGAATTTACTTGTACTTCAAATATTTCTTTAGTCCTACCAAAATACAACTATCTAAGATGTTTCTTAAAAATATAACATGATATGATTAATGACACTAAAATATCCAACAAAAATAATAATAATGAAATCGCGTAAAACAAATATTGCAAATTAAGTAGTCATAATGAAAATGATCATAATTTAAAAGTACTAAATCATACTAAAATTAAGTTTAATAAATATTAGTTACATGACTAAATATTAAAGGAAATTAAAATTAGATTATGTATTTTAATTGTCTAAACCAATGTAAAACTAAAGAACAAATATTCAATATTATTGTCATTCTTAGTGTTGAATTGATTTTCTTTTTGCATTAGTATTAATTTGATTTTGATTTAAGTTTATTATAATTATCAACATATGTGGACTATAATCTTTATTGGCTCATTCATAATTCTAAGTTTCAAACTTGAAATAATATATTAAAAGATAAAAACTATGAAAAAATATAAGAAATATTTAAAAATTATATCAAAGTAAATATTTTTATGTATAAAATAAAATTTTAAAATTATATATAAAATGTCGGGTTGGTTTGGTCTCGGTTTGGTTTGGTTTTTTTTAGTTAAAACCAAACCAACCCAAATATAGTCGGGTTTTTTTTATCAAAACCAAACCAAACCACTAGTCGGGTTGACTCGGTTTACGGTTTGATTCGATTTTCGGTTCGGTTTTGTACCCCCTAGTGTTAGGCAACGAATAGGGTTGTGAATTATGAGTATTTGCTATATTATTACTACGCTAAGCAAAATTCTTGCACTCAATGAGTAATTTTATTTCTCTTTTTTTTATTTCGCGTCAAATTATTGGACAAGTCATATATTTATTTTGAAAGCATTTTCTTATTGGTTAAACCGAAAATCGAACTGTTAAAGACCAAAAATTAATATACCGAAAATCGATAACAAATGTCTTATTGATTTGGTTATCGATTTTGCATATTTAAAAATTGAAAATCAATAAACCGAACCAATAATACTTAAAATCGAACTGACTAATATGCACCCCTACCTTTACTAAAGGATAATTGTTGTAGTGCAAATAATGTTTTTGAGTTTCAAATACCTCAAAACTTGTTTTATGATCATTTAATGATTTTGATCGGATAACTTGCAAGTTTACTTATAGAACAAATTCTATAACTGGTAATATACAATTCATGATATAAATTAAACATTCCAACACAATAATATATACAAGTGAGACTCAGAGGTGGAGTCAATATTAGAAGTTATATTAGAAGTTTGGGGTTTCTAAAATAATTTTGTTTGGGGGTTCACATGTTAATATACATATATTTATTTAATTTCTTTAATTTTCTAATACAAATATAGGATCTACGAAAAAGTTAGTGGATTCGTCCGAACCCATGAACCCCCACCTAGCTCAGCCTCTGATGAAACTTACTTTCACCTTTATTTATAACTAGTGAATCAGCTCGCGCTTCGCGCGATCGTTAAAAAATTCTTATTTATTGAAATAACATAATTATAACTTTTAAAATCAAAATGAGTTGTTGTTAATTTATTTTTGAAATATAATCTAAACACAAATTTTTAATTTTAATTCATAAGCATTTTGCAAAACTTCTAAATTTTTAAAAGTAAAACTAAAATGAATAAAGAATTGCAAAAAGGAAGTAAAATGTCCACAGAAAAATGTGTAACATTTATTACGTTGATGGAATGCTCCTAAAAAACTAAATATAAAATTATGTATCGTTCTTCATTCATGTTTCATAGACAACAACACTTTGTATTTTTTAAAATAGATTTCTTTTGAAAAGATTTATAAAAAAATATATTCTTATCATGAATATTGAAAACAATCGGTGTATATCATTATCATTGAGTGTTGTAATGATTTTCTCGCGCAATTTTCACTTAGAAAATGATTCTTATATTATTTATATGTTCATGTAAGTATGTTACTACTATTATGCTTACTGAATTATATTATAAACTAGGAAACTTGTCCGCGCTTGCGCAGTATAATTGTAATTTAAAATAATTTTTTTTATAAATTAAGTAGAAATAAAAAGGCAAATTCTATTTTGATTAGAGCCAAAATTTGTGTTTCTTCTTAAATAAAATAATTAAAAAACGAAATAATATCTTCACATTAAGTTGACATCAGAGAAAGCGATCAATTATTTAAAAAATAAATAAATTGACACAATAATGTTATAACATTTAAAAAAATCGAATTACCAAATTAAGATTTTAATACAATATCATGTTCATTTCCAATTAACTTTAATTCAAACACAATATCATTCATACATGAAGTAATTAACTATTATTTAAAAATCAATCGAAGAACCAAATAGACAATATATAAGTATTCACGAATTTTAATCAATTTCACGCAGATAAGGAAATTGTGAATACATTATTTATTGAAAATTCTACTTCTAATAATTTTAAATTTATAATTTCATTTTTTAAAAAAACTATAATTGTTAACCTAAAGTAATCTAAGAAGAGAAAAAATAGATCTTGTTTTCCATTTCAATAAAAGAATTCACCTAATTAATTATTTCTTTAAATTAGGCATAATTCAGAATTTTCTTTTATAGAAGTACAAAAAAATACTCATAAACCTATATACCAATAACTAATATTTTAAAATAAATAATGAAAAGAAAGTAAAAAGAAGAAAGAAGGAAAAAAAAGTAATTTAAGGAAAAAATTAATAGCATTAATGATGAAATGATTTAAAATTTGGAAAAATGCAACATAGACAAACTTCCAAGACAAATTTGTGAGCAATTATTTTTTTTAAAAAAAAATATAAGAAAAAACGTATTTTTTTAATAAAGTTAAATAAATATTTGAATTAAGAAGAGTGTCATCATTTTCTATTTTTAACTTTATTAGTATTTGATATGGGTATAATCGTATAGATCTTTAGCAAGAGATGATCTAATTTAATTATAAAATATAAAATCGAATTATATTAATAAATATTAATATATTTGTTACAAAGATTATAATAACTAATTCTTGTAATAAATAAATAAAAGAACGTAAAAAAAAATTAGAAAAAGAAGTGATTTAAGAAAATGATATAAATGACAGTAATTATCAGATTAAGGTAAGGAAATAAGAAAATTAATATGATTGTTGATGAACAAAATTAAATATGGTTACCTTTGATATTTTTGTCTTTTAGTCTATAAAATTAAAAAAATGTCAACAAAATGAATATATATATATATATATATATATATTCATTATTTCTAAGAATATAAAGTATAATTAAAGATAAAAAATAAAAAATAAAAAATAAAACAAACATTAATTAAAGGTTACACATAAGAAAAAACGAGAAAAAAAAAATTTACAAAAAAGGGAATTAGAAGAATAAAAAATTGAAAGAAATAATATGAGCACTAATTTAGAATCCCTTCAAATCACAATAAAAAAAAAATAAAAACAAACATTAGTTAAATATACATAAGGAAATGAAACAAAAAAATTAAAGAAAAAGTTTTAAAAAAGAACGGAAGAATAATATATATATTCATTATTTCTAAGAATATAAAGTATAATTAAAGATAAAAAATACATTAATTAAAGGTGGTAAATAAGGAAAAAAACGGAAAAAATAAATAATAAAATTTACAGAAAAACGAAATTAGAGGAATACAAAATTGATAGGATCCTTTCAAATCACAATAAAAAATAAATAGAAAACATTAATTAAAGATATATAAGGAAAAATGAAACAAAAAAATTAAAGAAAGAACGGAAGAAGAATAAAAATGGAAAGTAATAATGTTAGAATTAATTTAGGATCCTTTCAAATGATAATTGACAAAATATATTTCTCCTTATACTTTTCCTAATTTAATAATTAAACTGATTCTTTCTTTAAATAATTCTTCTTATCACTCATCAGCTTTTCTATAAGTTTTTCAATCAGTATGATTTAATTTTGTTTGACAATACAAATTTTCTTGTAGAAAACATTATAGTGCAATATCCTGTTAATTTTATTTTTTTTATGAAGAGAACATTTGTTACATGACTTTTCTTCTTATATCAATATCTTGAAGAATCATGAGATACTCTCTCTTTCTCTTTTCATAAAGAAATCACATTCTATCATCATCAAGAAGTGACAAAGTTACGGTGTCCATTTTTATTGATTTTAATACTTAATTTTTTTGTTTTGTAGGCTAAATATAAATAATTTTGAGAATTTCTTTCTATGTGTATATATATTTGTAATTGTACAATGATTTTGAATCCTAAGATTCCCTATTTTAGATTCTAATAACTTTAAAAATTCCTAATAATTTTTTTTTTTTGCGTTTTTTGGTTCTGATTTTTAATTTTTTCTTTTTTTTATCCTGAAGCTTTAAACACATAATTATATGCTTAGTTATTATTAATAAATTTGATTTTTAAAAAAAATAAATTTGATTACTTTTTTTTTTTAAAAAGAAAAAAATATGGTGCAATTTGTAGTTAGTCGATCATATACAATATCATACTAAATAGGATATTAGATTAACTCTTGCATGAAATTAATTCCAATTTTCATATATCTAACGCTTACTGTCAATGATTTGACTATTATTTTACGCTAAAGCCGACGAAATATTGTCCATTCTGAGATATCTTCTCTTCATCTCTAAATTTCCTTCCGAGGAGCTTTGTTGTTTATGTTTTTCTTTTTCCATTGCTTGTTATCCTTCTTCCCTTCATGGTTTTTTTAAAATTTTATTTGGTACGTTGTTGCATTTTTTTCTCTTTGATGCGTGCATGTTCAATGAAACTTGTTTGATGTTCCTGAAAAGTTGGAAAGTAAAGAAAGGAAGAAAAACAATTAAAACAAAGAAGATGTTTGAAACACAAACATAAAAAGGAATGAAATGTTGAGAAAGGAGCTAATCAAATCATGAATTTTTTTACTACTCTGTCAATAATGAACACATCAATATTAGTTGGTGAATGATTTTTACCATGTTTTTGAAATGATTTGTGATTATCTATTCTATTTTAAATATCAGAGAAAACTCTTGATATTCTCTTAAATAGGTTATCAACAATTATTTATTTCTCTTTTAATTTCTAATATTTATGTACTATAGTTATGGGTATTAAAAACAACATAACTGCCACTAATATATTTAACATATTTATTTCTTTATCTTATTCAATAACTTTTTAATGAGAAAAATAAATAAATAGGAATATTGGCCATAGAGAGGTGCCACATATGATTGCTTACATTCAGCTTTATATATATATATATATATNATATATATATATATATATATATATATAAATATCATTAAGAGCCTGTTTGACGTTGATGTTGAAAGGCCAAAAATACTTTCTTCTTTTTTGAGAAAAAAACATTTTAAAAAAATAATTAGTGGTTTTTAAGAAAATTATATTATTTTTTGTATGTAATGATTTAATTTGTGAAATGGTTTTAAAATTTATTTTGCTTGATATTTTTAATTATATTTAAATCATAATGTTAATATTATATTAATATTTAATTTATTTATATATTTATCTATATATAATATTGATTAAAAATTTGAATGTGTACATTTGAATTTAATAAAAATAAAATTTAATTACTACCTTTGTAATATATATTTAAAATATTTTCTCTCCATAAAATAATTTTAATATTAAAAGTACACACTCATACTTGCCATTTTTCACAATTTGACTTTTAAAAATACTTTTTAAAAAACATTAACCTAACCTTGCTTATCAAAAACACTTTTCAGATGGATTATTCAAATACATATTATTTTTTTGTCGGAAGCATTTTTCTGAAAAGCTATTTTAAAAAAAAATTCTAAAATTAAACAACTTTAAGAAGAAATGCCAAATAGGCTCTAAAAGTAAAACTTTTCATATTTTAATGTATTAAATTCGATGTAAATTGTTTTAAATATCAATAATTATTATTTTGTTACTTATTTTTCAATGCCAATAAATATTGCATTGATTTCTATATTTTTCTAACAAAAACGTGATAAAGTAAAAAAAAATAATTACGAGAAGACATTTTTTATGCAATATTTATATTTTAATTCTAATATAAAGAAAAATTCTAAAATCTGAGATCTTTTTTTAATGATGTAAGAAATTCAAAAAGTCTTTAAAAAAGAAGATTAATGAATGAAAATTAATAGCATCGATAAAGGAATTAAATGTCTTCTTTAATTGGAAGATCATTCTTCCCTTTTTCTCCTCATTAAAGAATTTCTTAAACAATACCATTTCTTACTATTTAAGTAATTTTTTATTATTCTATATCAATTTCAAAAATTAGTTCATCTTCTTTGATCTAAACTTCAGTGGGTTGAACCCAAAATTAGGATTAATACCACCACCGAACTTAAATTGTAAAAGAATTACTAATTTTTGACTCTTTTTTTTTTCGAGGTTGTGTATGGATTTCTGGGATTTGCACTATTGTATAGGTTGTGCAAAGTATTCTGGACTTAGCAACTTGTCAGGTACACAATTGAACCCAAACCAATTTTTGTCTTCTCTTTTGGGCTGATCGTTCGAAATAACCAATTTCGAAGTTATTTTGCTATGTGTATTGTGAAATAATAAACCTACTATAGATGTTAATTGACTGCTACAATCTATGAGTCTTGATTTTATACCATATGAAACACCCTAAACTCTCACCAGGTGCATGGTATATCAACCAACTGAAATTCATTCAGACATCATATAATGTGTAGTAGCTTTTATCATCTAATATAACTTTATCAGTATCATATGTAGAGTGTATCCAAATCACACCATTTATACTCTTGTAGTGTTTGACTGCATTATTCTCAACTGTGGTGTGCTTTGTTTATCTAAGATGATAATTCTCTTCGCCGTATCCGGAACCTCTTGGAGAGATCTAAATTCATATGTACCTGCAAAAAGAAAAACCAAGTTAGCAAAAAAATCAGCAAGAGTATTTTCCTCCCTTAAGGAGTGTTGTACTCTTACTGACATGGAATTCCTCAATCTATTGATGGAATTGACCTCCATTGTCACATTCCAAGGTATTTCCCACTCTCCCTTCAACATATGTACCAAAGCCAACGAGTCAGTTTCAATTATAATGTTTGGAAAGTTGTTTTCCAAAAAACATTTAAGACCTTCTCTAATAGCAATAGCTTCAGCAACTAGATTAGTAGAATCAGGGATCCTCACCCCGTTAGCAATCACCAGCTCTCCTTCATGATTTATGATACAAAAGGCAGCAGCACTGGGCCCAGGATTACCTCTCAAAGCCCCATCTGTATTACATTTCAACCACCCAGATGGTGGAGGAGGCCATTTAACCCATTTAGAGACAAACCTAGGTTTGAAAACATCCAATAGAGCAACCATCTGAGGCCAAGTGGAGGGGACATCGGTATATTGAAATTTTAACTTCATAAATTTCTGAACAGTACTATTGATGTCCCAAATCACTTCACTTGTGGTGTAATTACCACCATGAAGCACAATATTTCTCCTTTTCCATAAGAACCATAAGATTAGATTAGGAATAGCTTGAAAAATCATCTTTTGCCTAGTATTTCCTTGAACATCCCACCATTGTTTAATAGATTGCTTCAACTGAATCCAAGGCCCTAATATTCCAGCTGTAGATGAGAAATACTGCCACACTTTGTTGGCAATTTCACCTTTCAAAAATAAGTGTTGCATAGTTTCTCTTGCTGGAACAGAACAACATAGGCAAAGTTGAGACTGATTAGGATTCCGATGAACTATAACATCAGCTACTGGAACTCTATTAGTCCAAACTCTCCAACCAAAGAAAGATACCTTAAAAGGAAGATCTTGCACCCATATCATCTTGCAATTTTCATCTACTTCCTTTTTTTTCCTCAAAATCTCCCATGCACTCTTAACTGAGAACTTTCTGGTGCTTGTCTTGATCCACCACGTTTTGTCTCCTATATCAGTCTGTCTAATATGATCCATATGCTGCCTAATATGTTCCACAACATGATAAGGCAGATGATCATATATACTATCATAATCCCACCCTACTTCCTTCATAAAAAACTCAATGTCCATCAAAGAGTGACAAATTTGTACCTAGTTGGGTCCAATTATCATACCAAACAGTAGAAGTTCCACCCTTAGGTTCCCAGCATATAAATTTTTCAATGTCATCCCTATTTTGTAACATATTCTTCCAAAATTAAGATCCATCTTTCCATTGAACCAGAGTTGGAATATGCTTCTTACAGTATTTGTTCCATATAAAATTAGCCCATAAGGTATTCTGAGTCCTGAATCTCCACCATAATTTAGCATACATTGCTTTAGAAATATCAAACATGGATCTAAAACCCAAACCTCCTTCTTGTTTAGGTAAACATACATCCACTCATGCAGCCTAGTGTTTACTCTTGCCTGTAGTTTTGTTACTCCAAAAGAATTTAGCAAAGATCTTATGAAGTTCCTTAATCACACATATAGGAGGAACTATAGCTGATAATACAGGAATGGGAACACTCTATAGCACACTCGTGATAAGAACCTCTTTTCCTCCATATGACAACATATTCCCTTTCCAAGATTGAAGTTTTGCCTTCACTTTCTTAATAAGCTCTGCATAATGTTCCTTCCTTTTCATGGAGTGGGTGATAGGGCAACCTAGATATTTCAAAGGAAATTGACCTTTAGAAATACTTGTGCATTCTTCCACCAATTGTTTTTCAGTAGAACTTGCACTTTGATGTAAATAGAAAGCACTTTTCTCCTTGTTGACTTTCTGACCTGACTGAACTTTATACTCCTGCAAAATTGACACTATTCTCTTCAAAGAGTAACTGTTAGTGGAAGCAAATATAATAGTGTCATCTGCGTAAGCCAAATGATTAAGCTTAGCACTCCACTTTGGTAAACCATACCCCATAAATTGATCATCATCAAACAAAGAATTTAGGCCCCTGGAAAGCACTTCTGCCGATAAGATAAAGAGAGCAGGAGATAAAGGGTCTCCTTGTTTCACTCCTCTAGTGGAATGAAAAAAACCATGTGCTTGGCCATTGATCAAGACTGAATACCAATTGTTGGAGATCAATCTCCAAATCAAATCAATAAACAATTCTGAAAAGCCCATTTTCCTTAAGACTTTCATAAAAAAGAACCAAGATACTCTCTCATAAGCCTTGGTCATATCAAGCTTTAGGATCACATTTGCTGGTTTACCTCTCTTTCTGATGTCAGAGACAATCTCTTGTGTCAAAAGCACATTTTCAATGATGCTTCTACCTTTAACAAAACCTGATTGATTGTGGGAAATCAATTTGGGTAAATAAGCTTCTAGTCTGTCATGAACAACCCTGGATAGAATCTTATTAGTGAAATTACTCAAACTAATTGGTCTTAAATCAGAGAAGGACTGAATCTGTTCCTTCTTAGGTAACAAGACCAAATTAGTGTGAGTAATGAATCTAGGAAGAGAATTACCTCTGAAAAATTCTTGTACCATTCTGAAAATATCAATACCCACTATATCCCAACAACATTGATAGAAAGCACCCAATAAACCATCAGGACCACTTGTACTAACGCCATTTAGATTGAAAACCACTCTTTTGATTTCCTCAAGAGTTGGTTGCCTGCAAAGAATTGCGTTATTTGCCTCACTAATTATTTCAGGAATGTTACCTATAAGGAAAACTATGTAACATCTCTTTCTTGTAAGAACTGAGAATGATAAAAGTTCACAACCTCTGCTGCAATTTCCTCTCCTTCCTCAAGCCAATTTCCCTGATTATTCTGAATTCTGTGCAGTTGGAGCTTCTTTCTTCTTCCCTTCACAATACTGTGGAAGAATCTCGTATTTCTATCTCCATTCTCGAACCAATCATACCCAGCTTTTTGTTGCCAGAAGATTTCTTCAAAGTGCAAATACCTCTTAAATTCAGCTTGAGCTCTTTGAAGGACTTGTCTATTTTCACCACTAGGATGTTCTTCAAACAATTTTTCTTTAATTTTGACAATATCTTCCCCGATAACGAGTTGCTTAAAGATATCACCATAAGTATCTTTGCTCCATTTTGTCAAAGCCATTTTCACTCTCTTTATATTTTCCTTGAAGGCTATAAATGGGTTTAATGACTCATTTTCTACCCAATTCTGCCTCATCACATCAATAAATGATGCATTTTCAGTCCAGAATTTAAGAAACCTAAATGGTTTCTTATACCTGGTTGCACCTTCTTCACAAGTTAAAAGCATAGGGGCATGATCCGACCCTGTTCTAGCTAGATGCTCCACTTCCATATGATTAAACCAACCCTGCATTTCTTGATTAGAAAGAATTCTATCCAATCTTTCAAAGATACACTCATTATTAGCTCTACCATTCCACCAAGTAAATGGGTTGCCTTTAAATTGTATTTCATTTAAATCACAGGAGGAAATACACTTTTCAAAGTCTTCATGATCAACATCACTCACCGGTAAACCACCTATTTTTTCTTCTATATTCAACACAACATTGAAATCTCCTCCAATTACCCATGGACTTGTCATTCTTGTAGCCAATTGGAAGAGATCTTCCCATAACATTTGTCTTTGATCAACATTACACTTAGCGTAAACTAATGTAACAAATAAACTGTGAATATAACTTTGATGATGTAATTGCAAAGTTAGTTGTTGCTCAGTGTCCTTTATCACAGTAGTAGTAAAATCATGGTTTGTAAAAAACCAAATTTTACCATTGCAATTTGACGTAGCCAAAGGCATCCTTAATCTCCTCCTATATTTGTTAATATGTCTAGAGTTTTGAAACGGTTCCAATAATCCAATAAAAGTGAACTTGTGGAAATTATGAAGCATTTGAACTCTATGAAATTCTTGTTGAGACATATCTAATATTCCAAATTAGAGCCTTCATATCTCTTAGGAACTGATTTAACTCTCTTCGGTTGAACTCTGGTGGGCTGAGTATCTTCTCCATTACCCTGCTTCTTCCCCTTTCTGGCACATTTTAAAAGCTTTGGAGATATATTAGCTTCAATTGGTACATAATCCCATATCTCCTCTGATTCCTTAGTTTCAATAACACCTCTAGCAATTTGGTTCTCTTTTGCTTCAAGACTCTTCACTTCTTCTAAATTATGAGACACAATATCGTGTAGAACTCTATTAGGAGACTCTATTTGAATCATCTGGGACTCATCTATTTGAAATGCATTAGGAACTTCCACAATTGCCAACTCTATGTTTGAAAAATAATCTGCTTGACTGGGTATCAAATCCTTCTGTTGGTTGCCAATATTGTTTGAAACTACATGTTCATCTAAATCTTTAGCATTAACCTCAATCTCATTGATCTTCTGTTGTGCTTCGTCTCTATCTACATTAATATTGCTGGACTCTGAATCTTGCCCTTTAATTGTATTTATGACCTCAGCCTCATTACTATTTTCATGTCTATCTACATTGGTGTTGTTGGACATTGTGTTCTTCCCTTTATTTGCATCTATGACCTCAATCTCATTGCTCTTCTGCTGCATTTCATCTCCTTTGATATGTTTCTGTATATTTGTTGTTCTTTGTTGCGCATGTTTATCAAGTACAATTATATCATTTTTCTTACCAAAGGACCTTGTGACCCAATCTTTAGAGGATTCCCCTTGCTGGAATATTCTTGCATCCTGATTAGTCTGCTTATTGTTACTGATGTCCTGCTCATTTCTTGCCTGTAACTTCCTTTCTTTATCCATCTCTTCCATTTTGTGTAAGAGCATCAAATTTAGTTTTGACTGCTATAGGTACCTGATTATGATAATCAGAAGGTCTTAAATCTTTCACCACAGCCCATTGTCCAGGGTCACCAACCACCCTACCACTTGACAGGACTCTAGCTTTGAATTTTGAAATCCATGCACATAACGGAGTTTAGCGGGAACAGGCAGAGGATCTGAAGTATTAATACCACCACCCCTATCATGTTGAAAATTTTCCACATCTCTAGGTTGTGGGATTTTGCGCATTCTGCATTCTTCATTACTGTGCCTTTGCATTTTGCAATCAAAATAGTATTTTGGAACATAATCGTATTTAATAGCAACCATATTATACCTAATTTCCCCAGTAGCTTCATTCTCTATATTCATCTGAACAACCTTAGGGAAATTCTTTTTCAAATCTATTAGAACCTTCACACGAGCACAACTAGGCCTAGATTTATTGATAGTGGCTTGATCAATTTGTATAGGTTTACCCACAACAGCAGCTAAAGAGAATAAACATTCTTTGACAAAAAAAGTGGGCAATAGGTTAGGGAAAGATATCCACGCCATGGCCAGCGATGTTTCTTTGTTAACATTAAACCTAGAATCATATATTAGTGTGCACATTAGGTAAGAATACCCTTCTTTGCATTTGACATAGAAAGCTCCCTTTGAAATCATATTAACAAAGTCCTCATGTTTTGTCAAACGAATGAGGATATGTTTATTACGAAAGAGGCCAATTTGACAATTACCCTTAACATCACATTGTTGAGGAATTATCCTCCTTAATTCTTCTAAATCACTCCATTCATGCGTAAATTTACCTACCACTGCGAATTGAAGCTCTTCAATTTGATTCATTCTGTCAACCTCTTTCTCTGTCCATTTGATTTGTGGGATACCCCCAACCAGTGTAAAATCTCTTCTAAGACTGTCATGACTTTGTTGAGCCAATTGGTTAAGGGATTCTGCAAATGAGAATTCTTTGGGTAGACAGGGGTTTAACAGTTTAGTAGCCGTTGAGGCCTTTGAAGGTAAATGAGGAAATTCTGAAGTACATGTTAGTAAATCAGCCACCGGAAAAGGTTGGTCGCCGGTGGGCGGACTCATACTCTTAGGATTTATTTTTTTGTTATAATCATAGAATTATATATTCCACCTATTTGCTTTTATTTTGTCGAATTTTGATTTTGACCCTCGTATTTTCGTTCCATTTTCTAAGTGCAATATTTATGTTTTCACATAAATAATCTTTAAATACACTACAAATAATATAATTGGCGAATGACAACTTTCTTAATCCAAATTTCCTTTTAATAGAAGCTCATTCTTTCCTTTTTCTCCTCATTTTAAGATTTTTTAAAGTAATATTTCTTACCATTTGATTAATTTTTCATTATTCTATATCAATTTCGGAAAATTATGAAACAAATTAAATATATATATATGGAACAATTAAAATGAACTAAAAATAGAAAGCTTGAATAAAAAATAAAATAATACACCCAAATTGAAAAATCCAAAGTTTAGGAATTATATTATCTTTTTTTACAATTCTTTTCATATATATATTTTTTATTTTTCGTTCTATTTTCCTTAATTCCTTCCAAGTTAATAGAAGATTATTCCTTCCTTTTTTCTCTTAACATTTCTTTTGATTTGACCATTTGTTTTCATTTTTCTATATCAATTTTAGAAATTCAATTTGAAACTAATTAAGAGTATTATTTATGGAGCAAACTAAATGAATCAATAATAGAAAGTTAAACTTAAATTTCAAGCATATTATATGAAAATTTTTCTTTCCTTTAACTTATTCTTCTCTACTTTTTCTTGTTCATTTTCCATTTCTTCTGTCATTAATTTTATTTTATCTCCTTCTAATTTTATGAAATATAAGAGTCCATGTTTACAAAATATATCATATTACTTGTGACTTCATAATATAATTTTTACAAGAGTTTTGATTCTCGTTTGATCCCATTTATCACTTAATTATGCTCTGCCGCAATCCATCACTTTGACGGTGATCAAAAATAAAAAAACTCATCGATCAACCTCCTCACAACACTCATTTACCAGACACAAAATGCCAGAGCTATATGGATATGAAATTATCGGGTAAGTGTAACATTTATGCAAAAAGGTAGATGCATGTCAATGCATGTTATTTTGTATGTCTGTTTATATAGTATTCAAAACTTAATGGTAAGAAAACTTTTCAAATTCTATAATTAAAGGATAAGGAAAAAAAGACCTCTTAAATTTTATAACTTATACAAAATATAACTGAAAGAATTTATTTACAATAAAAATAAATTTTATTATAAAGAATTGGTAACTGAAGTAAAATGAATTTTATTATAAAGAATTGGTAAGAAGCTTTTATGTTTATGCTTTAATGTGGAGAGAATTAAATATTATGCTTTAATATTTTGTAAAAAAATTTAAAAATATTTTATGTGTTTTAAAGTGAAGAAAAATCTCAAAAAAACTATAAAAAAAATAAATAGAAATTCAGGCCTTAGAGAGCGCCACGTCACCGTTTTTATGTTTCTACTTTATATATATATATATATATATGGTAAGTGTAACATTTATGCAGAAAGATAGATGCATGTCAATGCATGTTATGTTGTATGTCTGTTTATATAGTATTCAAAACTTAATGGTAAGAAAACTTTTCAAATTCTATAATTAAAGGATAAGGAAAAAAAGACCTCTTAAATTTTATAACTTATACAAAATATAACTGAAAGAATTTATTTACAATAAAAATGAATTTTACTATAAAGAATTGGTAACTGAAGCAAAATAAATTTTATTATAAAGAATTGGTAACTGAAGCTTTTATGTTTATGCTTTAATGTGGAGAGAATTAAATATTATGCTTTAATATTTTGTAAAAAAATTTAAAAATATTTTATGTGTTTTAAAGTGAAGAAAAATCTCAAAAAAATTACAAAAATAATAATAGAAATCCAGGCATTAGAGAGTGCTATATATATATATATATATATATATATATAGATTAGACTAAGGTTCACATCAATCGATATTTTTGCAATTCTAAAATTTAAATATTTTAACTTTTCAAATAACATTTGAATATAATGAAATTGAGATAGTTAATGTTGGATCTTGAGGAGTCTTTCTGAATCTAATTCTCAAAATTAAATCTTAAGCTCTTAAGTCATTCATATCAAATTTACTACACATTTCGTTTTATATTAGTTGATTATTTTCCTTTTATACGCATATTAAGAAATTATAAATAAAAAGAATTTAGCCCTTAAAAACTTCTGAAAACTTTACAAACAAATGTGAACACTTTCAAAAAGAATTAATTGCCAAGATAATATAGGAAAAAAATAATTAATACTTTTTTATTTTAGTAAGGTGAACAACTAATATGGAATAACTATTTTTAACAGGGAAAAAGGACAAATATACCTCCGAACTATCGTAAATGGTATAGAGATATCCTCCGTCATACTTTTGTGACATTGGTGCCCCTACCGTAAAAAAACTAGAGCATATATGCCCTCCACTCTAACAAAAGACTAAATAGGGACGCGTGGCGCAATCTTATCCATCGATAAATGTCGGATCGGTGGATAAGATTATGACATGTGTATGTCCGTTGGTATCAAGGGTATATATGTTCTAGTTTTTGGACGACAGGGGTACCAATGTCCCAAAAATTTGACGGAGGGTATTTGCATACCATTTAAGATAGTTCAGGGGTATATATGTCCTTTTTCCCTTTTTAATAAGATGATGAATTAATATGACGACAAAGGAGTAGCAAACATGCACTTAGTAATATTTATGTTAGTAATATCGCTAATCATTATAAACATATCATTCACATATAAAGAAACAATGATGGCTTGATTTGGAGTATTCTTGACATAAAAATATTTACAAAAAATGCTTAGATTTGTCCTTGTATTCTTATAAATAAGTGATATTTTTTCTTTGTTATATTTTGTCATGCCCTCAGCCTACACTCTGGGCGGGACTAGCACTCGAGAACCATTGTTGTCCCCAAGTGAATCCTTGACCTGGCTTTTCTCTTAGCGGAAGACTTAAATAATAAGAAACAATCTCAAAAAATAACTCATGCAATAACTTAGAATGTCTTAAAAGAAACATTTGTCTAGCCAAAATGGCAACTCAATGTCTTAACATAAACAACTGAAAATGGAAAGACTTAAGAACTATAACTATCCGTCTATGAAGCCTCTAAAGCTGTGAGGGATGTCGGGACAAGACCCCCGATCATCCTAACAACTGAAATACTAAAAACAATATAGAAAGGGGGATTCTCCGGAAAGCAAGGATGCTCACCAACTGACTTTGAGTGCTCAACTGGATCAACGAGGCGTTGGATGCTGATCTTGTTACCTATATTGCATCATAAAGTGATGCAGGCCAAATGGAATCAGTACATTGAATGTACGAGCATGCGAGGGGAAAACTAAACACGACATAAGGTTGAACTGAATCTGAAAGAACACTTACCTCAACTTTACTCAACTCATGGATACTCAACTCAAATGCAGAATTAAACAACAGTAAAGGTGCAGTTTATATAAAGCATTTAAACAGTGGATAGCAACTCAAATTAATCATATAATAAAGTAATATAATTTTGTGGGAGTTTCTCGCCCACACTGTCAAAACTGTCCTATAACTTGCCGGGATATAGTACGCTTAAACTAAGTGGATCCACTAGTCTATGCTAAAAAGCATTAAGGAATCATCTAAAAAGTATGACCCTTTCTACCCACGTTGGCTACATGGTTTATGGAGAATTGAGTTATTATGAACTCGTCCCCATATCGGTGTTCAATAATACTCCCAAAATACTCAGCTCATATGTTTAAAATTATAACTCTTTCTCTGTGATTTGAGGTTATTACTCAAAAGCTTATCTCATAAAAGAGATGGAACTCAAAGCCACTCATAAAACTCGTTTGGAAATCGATGTTTCCTTTCATCTTGAATGTGAAAACATTTGCTTTTTGGGAGTACTTAGTCCCCATACTTCATTTTTAAAGAAATGAACTCGGCTATAATCTTTCTCAACTCAATGCTCAAGTCTTTTAAAACAAGTTTAAAATGATGTAAAAGACTTTGAAAAGATTCTAAGAACTCTCTTAATTTGACTCTTAAATCTACGTTGAATTTGATTTATGGATTCAAGGGTCCTGATCTCATGTTAAAGATAATATCATGATGTTTAGACGTACCTTAGAGTGTAGAAATAGACTATGAAATAGAGGTACGATTCAAGGGCACTCAAACGGAAAGAAGTGGGAAAGGGTAGAAGACATGGCGTCCCTGACGCTTTGAGTGGCGTCGGGCGCCAGAGCCCAAACTTTAGAGTTTGAGTTGGGGCGCTCTGAGTAGCGCGGCGCCCCAGAGCCCAAACTTCAGACACTGAAGTGGGGCACTCTGAGTGGCACGGCGCCCCATGCCTTTTCCCAGATTTTTGACAATTTTTCTTGGTCGTTTTTCAACTCTAAACACTCTAGATTCGAAAGGTTCCTTCCCCAAACACGTAGATTCGAATACATGACCAAAATATGCAAGAATATACTCAAAACAACATCAACTTTCATGAATCTAACTCAAGAACTTTAACAATCAAGAACCCAATAGAAATTTCAACACAATCCATCAAGAACTCAATTTCTATACTCAAGAACATAATTTCGCTGAATTAAATCATGATTGGTGCATGGGTTAACTAACTCAATGCTGTGTGATCTCAGATACCTCGTAGGGATCAACCCTTGACGAAATCCTCAAGCAATTCTTCAAGAACTCGACGTTTCTAAGCTTCTTCTCCTTTTTTCTCCTCTTCTTTTCTCCTCTCAAAACCTTAACTTATTTTTATGAAGCGTAAACTGAATCCAATAAGTTTAGACCCCAACTTAATTACCAAAAATGAATTTAATTAATTGGGTAGTGAAAAGACCATAATACCCTTCTAAAATCCGGTTTTGTCTTTCCTTATCTAGACAACCCAACTTCAAATGGACATATCTCCCTCATACAAACTCGAAATTGAGCAAAATTGGTGGCATTGGAAAGATAATTCAAAGATATTTCCTACGGTATCTTGTAGCACACCTAACTCATCCTGAGCTAGGAGTTATGGTCATTTGAAGTTGACCAAAACTCATACTTAGCTTAACTTTGTCAAACTTTCCAAATTTGATTATTTCCAAAAACGATTTCTTTATAATTCTAGTTCATTCTAGTGTTTTCAAATTGCGAGGTGTTACATATTTTCTCAACATATTTGTCTTTGTCATTTAATGTAGGATCATATTTTTCTTTATACTTCAAAAAAAATAATCATATTTATTCTTTTTTCATTAAATCACTATGTCCCACTTTGTTTTTTTATGTAACGGCTGCATCACTTTTTTTTTTCTCAATTAAGGGTGTGTTTGGTATGAAGGAAATTTTTTTCTTGCTATAGATAGAGTCGATACTATTTTTTATTGGCTTTGTCTTTGTGACTTCGTCTAGCCAGCCGTGGTTCTTAACCCGTTAAGGTGAAAAAAGGGGGCCTATACCCGGTTAGAACTGCTAGACACATGGGCTCAATAAAAATACATATTAAATCCTGACAGGCCCCTTGCTCAGGTAAAATTATAGATCCTTCCATACAATCATCAAACTATATTAAAATTTGTATATGTTTCGATTAAATATATTTGATACTTTGAAATCCACCAAAGTACAGGAAAAATAAAATTAATTTCTGAACAAATTTTTGTTGATATTTGTGCCAATCATCCTAGTGCTTTTTGGAATCGGAAAAAACATATTGTTACTCTTCCATATGAAGATGAATTCTCTGGGAATGATATTCCTACTAAATCTCGCCCTTGTCAGATGAATACCAAATTGGTAGAATTCTGCAAAAAGAAAATTGATAATTTGTTACAAAAGGGTTTAATAAAACCTTCAAAATCATATCTGTCTTGTACTGCATTTTATGTTAACAATGCTGCTAAAAGGGAACGAGGTGTCCCTAGATTGGTTATCAATTATAAACCTTTACATAAACATTTAAAATGGATTAGGTATCCTATTCCAAACAAAAGAGATTTATTGTCTAGATAATATGATGCCAATATATTTTCAAAATTTGATTTAAAATCAGGATATTGGCAGACCCAAATATTTAAAGAGCATGCTTATAGAACAACTTTTTATGTCCCATTTGGACAATATGAATGGAATGTTATGCCATTTGGTTTGAAAAATGTCCTATCTAAATTTCAGAAAATCATGAATGATATTTTTAATCCATATTTGAGCTTTATCATTGTTTAAATTGATGATATTTTAGTATTCTCAAAAACATTGGAAATGCATATTAGGCATCTTGATATCTTTAAGAAAATTGTCATTCAAAATGGTTTGATCATTTCTAAATCAAAAATGAGTTTGTTCCAAACTAATGTTCGATTTCTAGAACATCATATTTGTCAAGGGAAAGTTATCCCGATTCAAAGATCAATTGATTTTGCATCAAAATTTCCTGATATTATCACTAATAGGACTCAATTGCAAAGGTTCTTAGGGAGTTTAAATGACATATACCCTTTTTATAAAAAAATATCTCATGATTTGACCGTTTATATGACAGGCTGAAAAAGGAATATAAATCACCTGGAACTGATAGTCATACCATTTTGGTAAAGGATATTAAATTTCGAGTTCAATCCTTACCATGCTTAACTCTTGCTAACCCTGTTTGGCAAAAAATTATTGAGACATATGCGTCTAATATTGGATATGGTGGGATATTGAAACAAATAAATCTCAACGACAAAAATGAATATTTAATCAGATTTCGTTCTGGGAAATGGAGTGAGGCCCAGAAAAAATATGCTACGATGGCCCATGAAATGTTGACCATTGTTAAATGTGTGTAGAAATTTCAGGATGATTTATATAATCAAAAGTTTTTAATAAAAACTGATGCTCAATCTGTTAAATACATGTTTAACAAAGATTTTAAACATGATACTTCAAAATTAATATTTGCTAGGTGGCAGACCCATTTAGCTCCTTTTGATTACGAGATTCAATATAAAAATGGAAGTGATAACTCTCTTCTGGATTTTCTATCCTGAGAATATTTAAACTCATAATGAGTTTTTATACAACTTTTATTGATGAAAAAACTTTAGTTACTATTCTAAAGATAATTCCTCTTAATAAAGACCTACAAGAGTTAATAATATGTGAAATTATCAACGATATTATTAGAGAAGATTTATATATACATGATTATGAAGAAAGTGTTGATATCGATGAAAATAATTATTACAATGACTATTATGATATGTCCGAATAAAGCTAAGTGTTATATTTGCAGGATGGACCCTCCTTGGATTACCAAGAGCAGAGGTAGGAATAATAATACGAGGGGAAGATCATCCCCATGATCATCCTACAGATCCTCTTCTAACTCCCCATTTATAGAAATGGGAAGAAGGTGTTTGATAAACTCAAAAGTCTCTCAAAGTGAGGCTTCATCTTCGGTACATCTGGATGATATTTCAGAAAACAGTCTATTACACACACAACTACAAACATATTTGTCTCAAAAGCAAAATGATACTTTTGCATCAACAGCTAAAGAAGACAATGATGATATCAAGTCTTACGAAAAGTTATCAAAAAAAGAAATGATATTTCTTTTAGAAAACTTTGAAATTCAGAGAAAAGAAGAACCCTGGAAGATATTTCAGCAATACCTAATCAACAGATTATATTTCTCGGGTGAGTCATACAAAACCCGATCTTATTATTAGACCATTCTGATAACCACTGGTAGTGTTGAATTTCAACACTTTTTAGGCTACAATACTAATGAGAATGTTTATAACTTCTCGAAAATGATAATTAAACAGATTATATTTGTTGAAGATTTAGGTATCTCCACTATGAAAGAAAGGCAGATCAGCCTAAACAAAATTGCTATGAGTTTAACATACTGGGACTATATTCAGGCTTTTGATAAAGTCCTCTACTTTAATAACGATAGACATAAACATACGTGGTTTATAAAAAACTGTGCAAAGATATTTGTAGGACCAATTCCTAATTCGTTTTTGAATTGGTGGTCATACCACGGCCCAACTACAAAAATTTTGCCTGATCCATTTCTTAAATTATATAAAGAATGGGTTAAAGCCTCACTGGACCTACATGAGTTATACCATACAAATCATATCTGTTATCTAGAAAAAATTGACCAAATTTATTTTTCATTGAATTCTCTGTCCCTTGGATTCATAAATGGACCCCGAAAGTGGAATTCACCGAGGAACAAATTTCTTGATTATACAGAACTTTATATAATAATTTTTGGGATAAATTAATGAAAAGAGATCATAAAATAAAAATATTATATGGGAAAGAACTGCAGGATCTTATTGCAAAAAAACAACATACCTTTGTTTCATATTAATTAAAGCATTAATCTCACGAGAAATAGGGTCAGTGATAAAAGTATAATTTATATTTTCATTTTCGTAAGTAGTAGTAAATACTATAGCATTTATTCTTGTAAAAGGAGAAATAACATTTATAAAAGGGGTTCCAAGTATGATTGGAAGGTATAACTTATTTTTAACCAAGAAAAAGAAATGCGGAATGCAAACTTTATTTTGGAAAATACGAGTATTAGGTAATTTATACTTTATATCTACAGCATGTCCAGAAGTACATTTAACCATATGAGTTGTGTTTTAAAAATATTTAGTAGGTACAAGACGTTCTTGAATACAACTAACATCGGCTCCACTATCAATCATATCAATATCAGTTATAGAAAAAACTATTATCTATCAAAATGGTGTACTTAAGATATCATTTATGAGCATTAACTATTTGCATTATTCCTAAAAACATACCTTGTCTAGGATCAAGATCAAAAGGTTTTGCAAGAGTATTTTCTTCAACAATATTTTTTCCTTTGTTATTAACAGTTTCTATCTGAGTAAGTCTATGATCACAAATCATTTGATTTTGTTTAAGAGATTTAATCTCATTTTTAAAATTTTCAATTTCATTTTTCAAATCATCAAAGGAAGAATCTCTTGTAGGAGTAGTATGTTTATTAAGTCTGTTATTAATTTCAGACAATGAATAAGGTGCAGCATATTCAAATTCAAATTCATTCTTTTGTTTTTCTGAATTTTTCAAAGAACTTGAACTAACATTATTATTTGCAGCTAAATGAATAATTTTTTCTCGAAGATCATTATAAGTGACTTCTTTTAAAAGTTTTATCACATTATCAGAAGTAATAGTATTTATATTTTGATCTTGAAATTGAGATTGCAATTTATAAAATTCATCATTTTCACAAGAACAAATATCACCATGACAAGGATTACAAATTTTCATTTTATCATGCTGATTATCATCAGAAATATCAAGAAAATCAATTTCTTCTTCAGAATCATAATCAGACTCAGAACCAGAAGAATATAAGAAACTATAAATCTTATCATGAACTCCTTCATCAAGTTCCAAGGTTTTCAACTTTTCAAGATTACAATTTGGTGCTATCTGATCGAAATTTTCGCATTTATAGCACTTGATTTTAGCGAGATCTCGCTTAGACCTATTTTTGGTAAATCTATTAGACTTACGAAAGACTTTTCTAGCGTTGCACTCTTCCTTAGATCTATATCTAGATCTCTTTTTCCTATAAGGTTTATCAGGGTTGGAGTATCTATAATCCCTATATTTCTTCTTCTTGCTATCAGCAGAAGTATCAGGTAAATCGAACTGGGCACAAAAGTCTCCTAACTGAGATCTTTCTTTAAGCTTATCCATCTTAAGCTGTCTAGATAATTTCAATTCATTGCACAAATTTATTCCTTCTTAGTGCAAACTCCTATCAACTTACCATAAGTATAATACTTACAAGGAATTTTACCATGATTAGTTCTTAGAACTTTTCTAACTCTTTCGGCAAATAAAGAGGGAAGGTCATCTATAAACTTAGCTTTTCAATGCTCATAACTATTTTCAGGCAATTCCATCACCCTACTCATATAAATATCTTTATACCATCTAAATTCACCTAAGGTTCTACATCGTAGACCATTTAAAAAGGTACGCACAGTCTCATACTGATTGGAAAATCTACCATTAAAATGTTCTAAAATGGTTAAGACTAAAGTATAAACAACGTCTTCTCTAATTTTTACTAGAGCCATGCCTAAGTTATCAACACCTTCATTATCAGCAATAACATTTATCACTGCTGCTTTTTGCTCAATACTCACATAATTATCCCACCAACCTCTGAGTTGGCCAGTAAAACCTGCAACAATCATTTTACAAATATTTCTATCTGTGTTTTTAACACTTTTAGAAATAGTTGCATACATAAGCATTCTATGAACAAGAATAGTTAATTATCTATCAGTCAAACCATCAAGATTCCATTCATAAATTTCAGACCCACTATAAGAGGTATTAGTCTGATTTCAGTCGCGTTCCTCTATTAACACATCTTGAGGAGTTGGTCTGGAATAATAATAGTTATGTATGCCTCGTTTATGGGCATACTTAGTATTACTATTCTTTTTGGGATAGCCACAGAGCTTATTAAATTCTAAAAAATATAATTTTTAAAATTAAAAGTTTTTTCCATTTCATTCGTAAAATTGTTTGACAAATCAATAGTTTTTGCGCTAAATTCTGACAATTTTTTATCAAGCAGTTATTCTAAATCATTTAATAATTTAAATTTAAAATCCTGAATATCAGGGGGCCTTTGCACATGGGTAGAAACAATTTGAACTTCTGAATTACTTTTAGAAGTAGAAGCCGTATCAGAAGTCCTTATATCATTTTTTATTTGAATTGCTAAAGTAGTTAATTCATTTAATTTTTTATCGAGAGAACTAATATGTTCACCCAAAACTTTAACATAAAGACCCAAATAATTATTTCGGGAAATTAAATTATTTATTTCATTAATGCTGACTGCTGCAACATCTTCTTTAACAATTTTTTGAAAAGCAGTAAAGGTGATACCTGTATTATTTGGTAAAATAAACGATGACTGAGGAGGATAAACAACCTTAATAATATTACCAGATCCATCTTTATAAGATCGTTCAAGAACATTGATGTATAAAGGTAAATAAGTGGTTATAAATCAAGGTACAAAATACATAATTTGATTATGTAGAGCACAAGTTTCATAAAATTCTTGAAAAATATTATTCAAATCATTAGCACTATAAGTATCAAAAAACCATGTTTTAAATGGGTTCCATTTATCACTTGAAAATTCCTTCTGAATGTACTTTCTTGCCAGTGAACCTGGATTAAAATCTATTTAGTGTACATTCATCATTAAATTTTATTAGGGTCAAAATCCATTTTGGATACATAAGGAATATCCTTATCAGAAATATCATAAGAATTATCATTAGCTTCAACAATATTTGTTCGAGCATCAATTTTTATTTTATTAACAAGTTTATTATTTTGATCAGCATTTATAATAGAAGGTATGGTATGTAAAGAAGCGGCACGATTACGAGCTGGACCATACACAGGTTCAATAGGGGAAATATGATGAATATCAGACAATCTTCTATTTGAAAATGAATATCTATTATATGGAACACTGTTATCATCAAACTGAATGCAAATCCTACCATCAGGATTTTGTGTAATATGAGAATACTCAGAATTAGTGACAACATTAGTCATCTGACTTGGGAAAATAACAGAATCTAGAGTCAAAGTTGTTGGAAAATTAATTTCTTCCCATTTTATAGGTCTTCTAGTAGTGACCTTAGATTTAACAAAGTTAATTTCTACTAAAATATTCTGATTAGATGCATCATATAACTTACATCTTAGGTCCAGGTGCATAATTATAACCATGCGTTTTAATATTTAAAGTTAAAGCATCAAGAATATTAGCATCAGTTAAAGATATTTGCAAATTAGGCTGAGTATTAAAATACACAGGGTCATATGTCACAGTAGACTCAATCGAACCCATCAAAGATTGTCTAGAATTTAAATTTCTAGCATCACGAAGAGCAACTAAAAATGTCTCGGGCAACCCTTTATGGGTTAAAGGTTTAAAAGCAATTTGAACCATGCCAATATGCAAGAAATTATACTGAATTTTATATAATTTGATATCTCATTTATTTAATAAACGAATAGTTTGTTCAGACGAATTTAATGCCAAAGATTGCTCAGTTGTTTTTCTTAACTGTTTATTAGATATTCTATCAAACCAACCATAATCATAAATAGTTTTAATATCAATTTTTGGAATAGTCTATTTGTTTAACAAATCAAGGTTATGAGGTATATCTACCTCTTCCAATCTAGTACTTTTAGTATTTGCTTCTCCTAGATCCATGTTAAAGTCATATCCATGTCATATACTTCACATCAATCTCATAATTACCATGAAAGTTCCTAGGCTCTGAGAACTTTCATGGTAATTATGAGATTGATGTGAAGTATACGACATAGATATGACTTTAACATGGATCTAGGAGAAACAAGTACTAAAGTTGACTTTAGAACTTGATGAAGGAGTTCATGATAAGATTTATAGTTTCTTATATAATTCTGGTTCTGAGTCTGATTATGATTCTGATTCAGGTTCCGAAGAAGAAGTTGATTGGTTTGATATTTCTGATGACAATCAGCATGATAAGATAAATATTTGCAATTCTTGTCATGGTGATATTTGTTCTTATGAAAATGATGAATTTTATAAATTGCAATCTCAATTTCAAGATCTAAATATAAATGAACTTCTAAAAGAAGTCACTGATAATGATCTTCGAGAAAAAATTATTCATTTAGATGCAAATAATAATGCTAGTTCATGTTCTTCAAAAAATTCAGAAAAATAAAAGAATGATTTTGAATTTGAATATGCTGCACCTTATTCATTGTCTGAAATTAATAACAGACTTAATAAACATACTACTCCTACAAGAGATTCTTCCTTTGATGATTTGAAAAATGAAATTAAAAATTTTAAAAATGAGATTAAATCTCTTTAAAAAAATCAAATGATTTGTGATCATAGACTTACTCAGATAGAAGCTGTTAATAACAAAGAAAAAAATATTGTTGAAGAAAATACTCTTGCAAAACCTTTTGATCTTGATCCTAGACAAGGTATGTTTTTAGGAATGATGCAAATAGTTACTGATCATAAATGGTATATTAAGTGCACCATTTTGATTGATAATAGTTTTTCTATTACTGATATTGATATGATTGATAGTGGAGCCGATGTTAGTTGTATTCAAGAAGGTCTTGTACCTACTAAATATTTTGAAAAAACAACTCATATGGTTAAATCTGCTTCTGGACATGATTTGGATATAAATTATAAATTACCTAATACACACATTTGTCAAAATAAATTCTGCATTCTGCATTTCTTTTTCTTGGTTAAAAATCAGTTATACCGTCCAATCATACTTGGAACCCCTTTATAAATGCTATTTATCCATTTACTAGCATAAATGCTAAAGAATTTACTGCTACTTATGAAAATAGAAATATAAATTATACTTTTTTCACTGACTATATTTCTCGTGATATTAATGCTTTAGTTAATATGTAACAAAGGCATGTTGATTATTTGAAATTAGAATTATTTAGCATAAATATATTTGATACTTTGAAATCCATCAAAGTACAGGAAAAAATAAAATTAATTTCTGAAGAAATTGTTATTGATATTTGTGCCGATCATCCTAGTGCCTTTTGGAATCGAAAAAAGCATATTGTTACTTTTCCATATGAAGATGAATTCTCTGAAGATGATATTCCTACTGAATCTCGTCCTTGTCAGATGAACACCAGATTGGTAGAATTCTGCAAAAAAGAAATTGATAATTTGTTACAAAAGGGTTTAATAAAACCTTCAAAATCACCTTGGTCTTGCACAACTTTTTATGTTAATAATGCTGTCGAAAGGGAACGAGGTGTCCCGAGATTGGTTATCAATTATAAACCTTTGAATAAACATTTAAAATGGATTAGGTATCCTATTCCAAACAAAAGAGATTTATTGTCTAGATTATATGATGCCAATATATTTTCAAAATTTGATTTAAAATCAGGATATTGACAGACCCAAATATTTAAAAAGCATGCTTATAGAACAACTTTTAATGTCCCATTTGGACAATATGAATGGAATGTTATGCCATTTGGTTTGAAAAATGCCCCATCTAAATTTCAGAAAATCATGAATGATATTTTTAATCCATATTTGAGCTTTATCATTGTTTAAATTGATGATATTTTAGTATTCTCAAAAACATTGAAAATGCATATATGCATCTTGATATCTTTAAGAAAATTGTCATTCAAAATGGTTTGGTCATTTCTAAATAAAAAATGAGTTTGTTCCAAATTGATGTTCGATTTCTAGAACATCATATTTGTCAAGGGAAAGTTACCCCGATTCAAAGATCAATTGACTTTACATCAAAATTTACTGATATTACCACTGATAGGACTCAATTGCAAAGGTTCTTAGGGAGTTTAAATTACATATCCCCTTTTTATAAAAAAATATCTCGTGATTTGACCGTTTATATGACAGGCTAAAAAAGGATTATAAATCACCTTGGACTGATAGTCCTACCATACCAATTTGGTAAAGGATATTAAATTTCGAGTTCAATCCTTTTCATGCTTAACTTTTGCTAACCCTGTTTGGCAAAAAATTATTGAGACAAATGCGTCTAATATTGGATATGGTGGGATATTGAAACAAATAAATCTCAACGACAAAAATGAATATTTAATCAGATTTCATTCTTGGAAATGGAGTGAGGCCCAGAAAAAATATGCTACGATGGCCCATGAAATGTTGACCATTGTTAAATGTGTGTAGAAATTTTAGGATGATTTATATAATCAAAAGTTTTTAATAAAAACTGATGCTCAATCTATTAAATACATGTTTAACAAAGATTTTAAACATGATGCTTCAAAATTAATATTTTCTAGGAGGCAGACCCAGTTAGCTCCTTTTGATTACGAGATTCAATATAAAAATGAAAGTGATAACTCTCTTTTGGATTTTCTATCCTGAGAATATTTAAACTCATAATGAGTTTTTATACAACTTTTATTGATGAAAAAACTTTAGTTACTATTCTAAAGATAATTCCTCTTAATAAAGACCTACAAGAGTTAATAATATGTGAAAATATCAACGATATTATTAGAGAAGATTTATCTATATATGATTATGAAGAAAGTGTTGACATCGATGAAAATAATTATTACAGTGACTATTATGATATGTCTGAATAAAGCTAAGTGTTATATTTGCAGGATGGTTACCAAGAGCAGAGGTAGGAATAATAATACAAGGGGAAGATCATCCCCATGATCGTCCTACATATCCTCTTCTAACTCCCCAGTTATACAAATGGAAGAAGGTGTTTGATAAACTCAAAAGTCTCTTAAAGTGAGGCTTTATCTTCGGTACATCTGGAAGATATTTCAGAAAATAGTCCATTATACACACAACTACAAACATATTTGTCTCAAAAGAAAAATGATACTTTTGCATCAATAGCTAAAGAATACAATGATGATATCAAGTCTTACGAAAAGTTATCAAAAAAGAAATGATATTTCTTTTAGAAAACTTTGAAATTCAGAGAAAAGAAGAACCCTAGAAGATATTTCAGCAATACCTAATCAACAAATTATATTTCTCGGGTGAGTCATACAAAACCCGATCTTATTATGAGACCATTCTGATAAGCAATGGTAGTGTTGAATTTCAACACTTTTTAGGCTACAATACTAGTGAGAATGTTTATAACTTCTCGAAAATGATAATTAAACAGATTATATCTGTTGAAGATTTAGGTATCTCCACTATGAAAGAAAGGCATATCAGCCTAAAAAAAATCGCTATGAGTTTCACATACGGGGACTATATTCAGGCTTTTGTTAAAGTCCTCTACTATAATAACGATAGACATAAACATACGTGGTTTATAAAAATTTGTGCAAAGATATTTGCAAGACCAATTCCTAATTGGTTTTTTAATTGGTGGTCATACCACGGCCCAACTACAAAAATTTTGCCTGATCCATTTCTTAAATTATATAAAGAATGGGTTAAAGCCTCACCGGACCTACATGAGTTATACCATAAAAATCATATCTGTTATCTAGAAAAAATTGACCAAATTTATTTTTCATTGAATTCTCTGTCCCTTGGATTCACAAATGGACTCCGAAAGTGAAATTCATCGAGGAACAAATTTCTTATTTATACAGAACTTTTTATAATAATTTTTGGGACAAATTAATGAAAAAAGGATCCCAAAACAAAAACATTTTATGGGCAAGAACTGCTATATCTTATTGCAAAGAAGAACCAAGAATATTGTATTACCTCTCATAAGGGAATAATTGCTGATAGCTCGGTCAGGCATATTGCCAGAAAAATAACCATTCAAGATGGAGATAAAGAAAAAATGATCAATAGCTATCTGGAAGAAGTTAATAGGAGTCTGCTTCTCAATATCACTCAATATGAAAAATCGGACACTTATATGAGAAGTGAGACAAGCGATGACGCTACAAATGATATTCAAAAAGCTCAACCTAGTGAAAAAACTATGTCAAAAGATACTTTGAGAAAAGCGGAAGATTTCCTTCGAAAATTAAAAGAAAAGGACAAACTATGAAGTCATCTCTACAGTAAGAGCCATCATCAACAGTAGATACACTGTTAAGGGAACAAATGGGACCTAGTGTTACTGTACAAAGATTCGAATTTTTTTTTTCTTTTTCTGTATAAAGGTTTGTTTTTTAGTTTATTAGGCAGAAGTTTTAGAAGCCCTCTCTCTACTTTCTCTCTCCAACTGTAAATCTCTCAACTTCTAAAGTTTTCAATTCACCGGATATTGGTCGGGAGTGAATAATATTGTATAGTTTGCTCATAGGCCTTGTAGTCGGGCATCTGTTCAAGGTATTATATTTTTTCTTTCTGATATCATCTTTTAGTATTTCTCCGATCTAGGCCGTGACTATGTCCGGCTAAAGGATTCATATCTATGTCGGATAACTAACTTCTCTTTTATATTTACTATGAAATATCTAGACTTTATCAAAATATAAATAAATTTATATATGGTTTCTTGATTTGGTTCCAAGATGGTGGTACAGTCAGATTCGATACTATTTTTATTGGCTTTGTCTTTGTGACTTCGTCTAGCCAGCCGTGGTTCTAAGCCCGTTAAGGTGAAAAGGGTGCCTATACCCGGTTAGAACTGCTAGACACATGGACTCAATAAAAATACGTATTAAATCTTGACAGGCCCCTTGCTCTGGTAAAAGGATAGATCCTTCCATACAATCATCAGTATATATATATATATATATATAATATAATGCAAGTATTCTAATAAGTATATATATCTAAAATATAATGTAACTATTATATTATATTGAGTAGTATATTGTGTGTATATATATATATATAATAATAATAATAATAATAATAAATGTATTCTAAAATAATAGATTATATATTATGCATATACTAGAATTATATATATAATAGGGAAAAAGGTTCGAAATATATCCGAACTTTGATCGAAATTGTTGTAACAATCCCAAACTTTGGGCAAGACCTATTACCCCCCACCCCCTACACTTTTTAATATTGTATTTTAAAGATATATAGGTGTCCACGTGGACATCATAATTATTGCATCATTGTAAATAGTAGCTTGTCCAGCTGAGCACTTATATATCTTCAAAATACACTATTAAATAGTGCAGGGAGGTAATAGGTTCTGCCCAAAGTTTGAGATTGTTACAACTATTTTGATCAAAGTTCGGATATATTTTAGACCTTTTTTCCTATATAATATAATGTAAGTATTCTAATATAATATATAGTATATTGTGTGTATATTTTGTATATATTAGAAGTATATATATAATATTATATAAGTATTATATTATATTGAGCAGTATATTGTGTATATATTATGATATTAAAAGTAAATATATAGTATAATGTAAGTATTCTTATATAATAGATAGTATATTTTGCGTATATATTAGAAGTATATATGTAATATAACGTAAGTATTATTGTAACAACCTGTTTCCATCGTTATAGAAAAGCCAATGGAATTTCTTTTGGGCCGGAAAACTTTTTCGTAGTAACTTGGAATTTTCCAACCTAGTCTAGATTTGGACGAAATCGGAGTCATTAAAGTCTAGAGAAATTTGGTAGCAATTGGGCGATCTAATTATGTTTTTGATTACATGAGTAGTTAGATAAGTCGTTAAGGAATCCATACGACTTTACGAAATTGAATTCGGGTAAGTAGAACTCCTGAAATCGATATTAGCAGGAACGATATTTTCTGAGTGTAGTTGATTAAAGGTGTGTTGTGAAATGGGGGTCTTGGAATTATTAGAATATCTCACTATTTCGTGTAAGCCACTTTGGCGGTGGTTTTGGTCGCTCTAGCGGGGCTGCTGTAGCGGAGTGAGGGCCGCTGTGGCGGGCCAGACATGACTTAAAGTCGTAAATAAACCCCAAAATGTCTTTATTATGCACTTTTCAGTTTTTAGAGCTAAGGAACGAACCCAAGTCGACTCTTGACAGTTTTCCACCATTATTGAGGCTAAAGGTAAGCTTTTCACTCCCCGAATCCATTTTTCGATCCGTAGAACGTAATAGAATGGGTAATTATCGATGGGGGAGGGTTTTGATCTAGATTCTATGATGGTAATATCCCTATTTTGATGCTTGGGATCATGGGTATGATCTAAGGTTCATAGAATTTTTAGCAATTCGGATAATTAGTGATTGTTTGTTGATTCCTATGTTATAATGATTGTTTGTAGACCAAGAACAAGTGGAACGAATCCAGAAAGGGAAGGATCAAGTTTCTTAGGGTTTCAAGCTTGTTTTGAGGTAGGTGATGGTTGTGATTCTATGATTGTGTGATGTATGCTTGTTCTTGCTTCATTATGATACATGTATGTATGCGAATGTTGCATTATTGATCATACTTGTTGTAAATGAAATGGATGAATAACTATATGCCATGAATCACTTCTTTATTGAATGATTATTGAGAATGTACTTGTGATTGTGGTGTGTTGATTGGATCGGATACCACATTCTTGTATACTAATTGGGTCCACGTACTGGCATAATTATGGGATCAATTGCCACGTTCCTGCATAAACATTGGATCGGGTACCACATTCTGGTATGCTAACAATTTGGGTTTGGGTTCCTTGAGAGGACCAATGACTTGTTATAAATGTATATTGTTGCGCATGTGATAATCGATATTGTATATGTTCGGAATGTTGCATGTTTGTAATGTTGTATTGACTTGCCTATGTTACACTTAGTGGGATAGCGGCGTGATTCTACCAGTACACTATGGTTGTGTATTGATACTGCACTTGCTCTTTCTTTGTTGAATACAAGGCATCTTCAAGCGTCTATTGATAGACCTTGCTTAGAAGATCACTGATCATTCGAATTCAAGGGTGAGCCAAGTCTTCCAGCCTTCCATGAGTTCTCCTTTCGTCTATGTCCACATTTCGAACATAAACTTTCTAGTTAGTGGATTTGTTTATTAGTTTGGGGTTGTGACCCATCTTGTTTAGACTTGTTGAACTTTAGATGTTTTGATACAATGACTTTTAGGTTCTAGGTGTATTTTTCCCGTAACGTTAGTTGTTAGATCTTTTGTTTGAAGTTTATGGGAACTTCAGTTTTAGCTATTATTCTTGTTTTCGTATCCTTAAATGCTTTAGTTTTTGGTTTAGTTGCTTGGTTTGGGTTTTAATAGTGGTTCTCCCACTGGAGGGTTAGTGTGGGTACCAATCACGACGGTCTGGATCATGAAACAGTTGATATCAAAGCCTAGGTTCGTTGATCTCGATGTACCAAAACAAGTCTAGTAGAGTCTTGCAGAATTGTATGGGGATGCCTTTACTTTTCTTCGAGAGCCTATAGCACTTTAGGAAATCTCTTTGTTTTCTCTTGTCTCCTTTTGTGCTATGACTTGATTCCAATTGGTATCTGGCGATTCAAATTGGTATCTAACTTTCTTCACTCTTCTGCCCGCAAATGGTTAACACTATATTCAACGGCGTCAGGCCCGTAGCTGTCGTCAATGCTCCAACTGAGGAATCTGCAGCGAGAGGTCACGGTCGAGTCAGGGATAAAAGAAGAGCTAGGGGTAGAGGCCGAGGAAGAGTGGTGCTGATATACCGTGAGTTTACGGTATTTCTAATACATTTCACTTACAAATTGTGTGTGTCTAGGGCCTTTTTATATTGATTTTTATGTGTTTTATCATGTTTTGCAGGAAAGGTGTTCAGGAGCGGAAGTTTAGAGACAGCTGAAGGAAATGCAGAAAAAGGCATCCACGGAGGTCATCTACGGACCGTAGATCCATTCACGGTCCGTAGGTGATGACCGTAGATCAGCAGGCATGGTGTTGAGGACAAATCAGGGAAACCTGACCAAGTGTGGAACCACGGTGCCTATTGACGGTCCGTAGATTAATCTACGGACCGTACTGTTGATCCGTAGAGTGAGACTGCGAGGGTTCCAGTACCTGATTTTTGAAGATTCTAAGTATGGAGTTACGAAAGGGATTGACGGACCGTAGGTCGATCTACGGTCCGTGCTATTGGTCCGTCGTTTGCTTCAGAAAAGCTGATTTTTGGACGCTGAAATATTTTCTAAGTCTCGAGTGACGGAAGGGACTTACGGACCGTAGATCCATCGACGGTCCGTAAGTCAGTCTCGTTGATCGAAGACACGTACCTGAACAAAACTTTCCTTAATTTGTTTTCTTTTTTATTTAGGATTTGTTTTCTATAAATAGGACATGTAAACCTCGTTTTTGGGGGTTGGAGACTATTATTCTATTTTCGCTTTGTAACTTTGGAGATTAATTTGCAACCCTAGCAATTATTGATTTCCCAAGTTCGTTTTGAAGATTTTGGCTTTGCAACTCAAGTTAATTTTCTGGGTTTATTATTCTCTTTACGTAAGTTCATGATTTCTTCATCTACAATTATGAATTGTGTTCTTGCTAATATGAGTAACTAAATCCACAACTAGGGTTGTGGGAACCATGATCAATTAACAAAGTATGACTAGTAAATAAGCAATTCTTGACTAGTATTTTGCATGCATTGATAATTCTTTCGGTTAGA